>NC_056727.1:225469844-225604844 GCF_019279795.1 Protopterus annectens
AACATGCTGTGCAACATGGCACACATGGTGACCATCAGTGTCGCATTTTCTGGTGTGTGCTGAAGTGTACCTCCACATGTTTCCAGACATCTGAATCTTGTTTTCATAACATCAAATTCACATTTAATGGTGTTCTGTGTTGCAGTGTGTGTGCTCTGCTGTATGCATCCTCAGCAGGTGTTGATATGCTAAGGCTCAGTGGATACATGCAGTCACCTGCTTACCTGTTTGTAGTAAGAAAAAGATACAGTTGGTCCTTATGCTTACTGTTGTCAGGTCTAGATTCAGATTACATCATAGCTGTGGTTCTGTACTTACCGAGTAGAAGCCCTTCAGGAATTTCACAATGTTGGAAAGTGGCCCTCAGACTAATTTCCCTCCAAATTGATACATAATGCACACTAACTGGGATGTGTTGCCATGATATCCATAATGATGTAAACTACAGAACACATGACCAACCAACTGAGTGATAGAAACCCCTTTCTATTGATGTAACATTCAGCATCATGTATCACTGGGGTTTTGATGGGGGTGTGGATGCAGACATTTGTACCAAGGACATAGGGGAAGTTGACAATGGCATAGAACTGTTCCATGGCAGAGACAGAGAGAGATGGTGTAACTGCAGCCTGGCTGAGTGTCTTGCTGGCTACCTTTTGGGAAGTATTTACAGGTTGTTCTCTAATATAGCTTGTAGTACCCCAGTATGCTGTAATGCATTGACTGCAGCTTACATTTTATTAATAATTTGTGGACTACACAGTATTACTTCAGAAGGCATGGACAGAAGTAGAAGAGAAAGTGAGCACAAATGTCCTCTGCCACATGCTTCAATAAAAGTTTTGGTGGACTACTTTTTTGCATTTAATTGTTGTTAGGCACACTAGCCGTGTTTTGGAGTCTAGCAAGTGTGCATGGAGTCTGCATTTATCCTATGCTGAATAAATGATTATTTGTTCTTGTCTTTCCATTTTTTATGGAATCTTGTCCGCATTGCACTAGCTGCAATTTTCTTTTGGAATCCAGGCCATAATGTTGCATTTTTTATTTTTATATTCTCGTGAGTGACCATAATATGTTAACAATGCCTGAACAGTTCTGTCTTTCGTATTTTCTAGCCCCAATATTTTAAAGGCAACCTCAGACAAAATATTGCAACCTGCACCTCTGTGTAGTCGAAATTCAAAATTCTGTTTATTCTCATATTTTATTTCCAATACATTGCCTTGCATTCATATCTTAGTGCTTCAGATGCATTCTCAGACTTCACTGTATCATGATTTTACTTCCATAGTAGCAACAAACCAATTGCTTTCACATTTCTGTTAAATAACTTGCACAGTGGTTAACACATATGTTTTACTTACAAATATTTCATTTTTGTTGCATAGATTCTACACGAGGTATTAAATGCAGTGTACTGCTTCCTCTTATGCTTATAACCACACTTAATACATGAATCTTGAACTTTAAATACAGGAACATTTTTAGTATTCTTTACTATAACTGTATATTGTCATATGACTCCTTGTTTTATATCCATTAGTGCTCTCAGTTTATTTCTAATTTTTGATTGTTTTTATTTGCTTCATATTTATCTTACTCGCATCATTTTCCTGAGTTACTTTGTTTAATGGTATACTACTAATATTAATTTCTTTGCATACATTCTGAGCTTGTGATCAAGTCAGGCCTATTTCTTTTTAAAACACCATCTATTGTTCAATATTCTTATATCACAAATATTTTTTTTCTTATAAGTGAACCATGCAGCTCATTAAATTCACAGTCTTTGGCTCTATTCTTCAAGTAAGTAACATAAGTCTATATAGACTCTATTGAACCTTGCATCCTTGTAAAGGACAAATAATGAATGAATGACAAACTCTTTCTAGGCTCACAGCAGTTACCAAACTTCTGTCAAAATATTGTTATTTTGTTTTTCTCCTAAACAAGAAAAGTAAAGGTGTTAAATACCTTTGTGACTACTTCCCCAGCAGCATGTCAGGAATGCATCATGCTAAACAGGTTCAGACTTCTCCAGTAATCTATTCACAGTAAGGAATAAATAAAATGTTTGCATAAGAACATGTCAGTCATCTTCCATGCAGGGAAAGAGAGAGAGAGAGAGAGAGAGAGAGACATAGAAATCCAGGAGGTTTTAGTTTAATCATTTCTCCACAGTGAAATATACTTCTGTACTTTCAAATACCTGAAGTATTAAAAATGATACTTATACACTTTTGTAGATACATTTCTCCACTTTGACACAATGTAATGTATGGATGGTGAGAAAACATTACACGGTTACTGAAGATATGGTCTAGTCTCATTAATGTTAAAAATGTATACTCATGCATAGCACCTAGTACTCTACTTTGCTGTCATTCAATGCAAGTGCCAGTTGACATTGCCTGTTTTTACCCTGTGATTCATTCTGAGCCAGTATTGGCAAGCCTTCCTCTTGGCACTATATCTGGCAATCCAGTGGACCACTGACAGTGCAGGATATGTGAAAAGAAACTAAATAAAAGATAATCCAAAAAACTGAGAAAGTGGAAGCGTTTGCCTATGGATATATTTAGCGAGATATAAGCAGTAAAAAATGTTTTAGCTCCTTCATTTTTATACACAGGTCAGGCATATTTGTATCAACCAGAGGAGATGTTGTGGATAACAATTAATAAAGAGTTAAAGGATTTTATCTGTGAGGGGAACAGGGCAAGAGTGGGATAAGCTGAAGGGATATTTTAGACCTACACAGTTAAAGCTTTTATACATAACACAATCAGAAAGCTACAATTCAAAGGGGAAAGGAATAATGAAAGGGGGGATTCAAAAAATAAAAAAGTGTAGGATTTTAGTTACATATCCTTAATGAGAATAACAGCAGTCATGTAGAATATTATATGCATAAAGTAAAAAAAGGTATACAAAGAACTAAGCCAACATGGTAATGAAGAAAGGAGATTATGATGTTAGGGATGACTGCAATTATTGGTACAGAACTAGGCAATAGGGGGCTGGAATTTACTGGAGGAAGCTGACAAGGGAACCAAGGGTTGAGAAAGGTAAAAGAATGGGAAGAGGGGAAGAAGACATTTGGACTGCAGGCTAGAGATTGCCTTCCCTATCAGGGATTGATATTAGAGTATAGGCAAACTGAAAGGGATAAGGGGATCCTAAGTGAAAGACCTCTGCTGACTGAGTATTTAGTTGACTCTAGAACAGAAGCTGCTGTTAAAGAAAAGGATAATTAGTGGGGCATATAAAGTATTGCACAATAACCATAGGAATCAATCAGAAGAGGTCAATAAAGACTGGAAAGAGAGATTAGATAAGCAATTCATAAAGAAACAATGGGAGGAGATATGTATCCCCCCTCCAAATATGCAACAAAGTCTAGAAGATTTAGGATTTTTGCCTGGAAGTGTTTGCATAGGTACTTTTTTACCCCAAGTAGACTCCAAAGAATTTTTCCTTAGGTAGATGGCAAATATTTTAGGTGTAATGGGGAAGAAAGATGTACCTGGGACCATGTGTTTTCAGAGTGTAAGCAGTTGGCAGACTTTAAAAAGTCCTTACATGATACTCTGTCAGGCATCCTGGGCAAGCAAATGGATGTGACTAATGAAATTATTTTCTCAGCTGGGATACAGGATCTGAATTTCACAGGCATAGTAAGGCCTTGTTAAGTTTAGTTCTGGTGGCTGCTAAAAATGCAGTTACCAGGAAATGGAAATCAAAGGCTAAACCAACCATACCAACCATACCTGAAGTAGTTAAAATTGCAATAAAGATGAAAGAACAAGAAGTGGGATCTTTAGAAAAGGGTAGAAGTATATTGCATAGAAAAAAATGGAAGTTTTGGGAACAATACATGCAGACCAATGTTTTTGAGAAGGAATGACATTTAAGGGAAGGCTGGAATTGAACAATTTATGTAATGATAGATTGACTATATTGTATAGAAGATTGTATGTGATGTATAATGTTTGCAATGTGAACTTGATAATATGGTCTGGTTACTTTTATATAAATATAAGTTTGCCTGTGTTACAAGTGATAATTCAATAAAGGTATTCTTAAAAAAAGGCAAGTTGGTGGAAGGGTTAAACCTTGTGGTACACCAAATTTCACTTTAGCTGAACTGGAGCACCTATCCAGTAGCACAGCTGTTTTGGGTCCTAAATCTCAGTCATTAAGTTTATCCATCTTATGGTATATCAACTTACATTGTGGGATATTAAGCTATTAATAATGCTAGGCGGAAGCAGAGTGTCAAAGGCTTTTGCTAAGTTTAAATAGACCACTATCCCGGACAGACCACAGTCAACAATTGCAATAACTGGTTTATGAGTCAGAGTCAGCCAAGTCAGTAAATGTTGAACTATCCCCAATAAACATGTGTTGTTTAAAGTCATTTAACTGAGTATATTTTATATCTGCTTTTCAAAGAGACTAATTTTATATCATTCAAAATTGTGAGTAATGGAGGTTAAACTAAGAGGTCTGTGATTCTGAATGAAATCAGATCTCTTTCCTTTATGTAAAGGGATCTCATGTGACAGTTAACATTTCCTGAGGACTACAACTGTATAAAACAAAGTGTTAAATAGAATAAGGGTTATCAAGAATTATTAATCATAGTTAGAGAAATTGCTGATGATATTATGTACAGAAAAGAAGAAGAAAAAATCACGACAGGATCCCTTAATAAAGCATTTGACACAATTGGACATGAACTCTTATGGGTAATAATGAAAGAATATAATATAAGTGAGAATGTTAGGAAATTATGTATGTCAGGATTTAATAATAATAAAGTAAAAATACTTGTAAATGGCTGGTTAAGACAAGTGGTACATATGAAGAGTGGTGTACAACAGGGATGTCCAATGAGCTGTATTCTCTTTGTATTAGTTATGAATGTGATAGTATGCAAAATAATTTGCAAAATGAAGGAGGCAGGGTATATAACACCTCAACAGTTAAGAATTCCAGTTCTGTTAACATATGCAGATGGAATTATAATAATTGCAAAACCTAAATTTGGATAAAAGAAGTAAATAATTTTACAAACAAGTGCCTAGAGATGATAGGGGTGGCTTTAAATAAAGAGAAAAGCAAAGGTTTAGGTGATGTAGTAAAGATTGGAGGTATATATTTTACAATGAATGACATTTCTGTGTTAGAACATTTAGGAATAAAGATGTAAGTAAAATTAAATGGGAAAGACAATAGAAGAAATAAAACAACCAGTCTTTTCTGGAGAATATATAAGTAATCATTCAGAAAAAAAGATTATTTGATAAATTCAGTACTGATGGGGAAAAGTAGCTTACTTAGCAAGTATATTTTTGTTGCCAGCACTATTTGAAAATAATTTTTACAGATATATATATATATATATATTTTTTTTTTCATTTATATGGGGTTCTAGATCAAATCCAATAAAAAGAGTTTTGTATGTAAATGAAGAAGGAGGTTTAGAATTATTTAACTCAGTATTATATGCTGCTTCATTATATTTGTTCAAAATTTTAAAGTAGATACATGAAAAATATGAGGGATTAGTAGTAAAACTGTATAAATATACGTATGATAAATTTTGGGGTATGGAAAAAGAGTATAAATGAAGAAATAAAATGTTTCCAATATAAATATGTGGAAATAAAAATTGATGATATAGAAAAAGATAGAAAAATATGATATAAGAATGTAATGATAAAACATTACTATGTAAAACCATGGGAAAATCTAACAGATGAAAACATGAAACGTATAAAATAAGAAGCAAATGGTGTAGTCAGAAAGTAGAATGTCATTTTTTTTTTTTTTTTTTTTTTTTTTTGTGGAGACTGGTAATAGATAAATTGCCAGTAAAAGGGAACTAGCTATATTAAAAAAAAGTGATAGAATATGTTTAATTGTCAAGAAGAAGAAACTACGGAACATGTTTTTGGTATGTTAAAAAGTAAAAAAATTACAGGAAAACTATGTAAAGCTTTTTTGACAATATAAAAGAAGTGGATAAAATAAACATGGGTATGATTAAATATGGATATTATAAGACTAGAAATAAAGAATACATTAAAAGAATAGATAAAATTTATTTTATGTTATATGGATTATACTGAATGAAAGAACAACTGAAATTATGTTTACTGGTGAATGGATTTTAGCAATAGTATTAAGTAAAATGAGATTGTGGTTATGGAAAAAGGAATGGGGGAGTCTAATAGGGATTCAAATGTAGTATGATTGTAAAATACATTATGAATATATGTAAACAGATTTGTATATTTATATATTTGCACATATATAAATATTTTGTAAATAAAAGTTATTTTGGTATATAAATAAAGGAACCCTGTATGCTTTTTGATAGGAGACATGGAATTGTTTACATCCACCTAAGCTACCATTGACTCAGGCAGCTGGGATTCAGTTTAACATCTTATCCAATGAATGATACACTCAGGACTGCAGCACCTTCCTTAGAGTCTATATCAGAATATCGAAGTTTTAAAACTTCGAATGTTCTAATATAAACCCATCTTAATGGAACGCTAAAAATAGCGAAGCTGCAGAACATCGAATTCTTTCCTAGGGAAAGAATTCAGTTGGTCGGTTCTGTGGCTTCGCTATTTTCAGCGCTGTGGTGGAGATTTATGGGTCGGGTTCAGGTAAGTCTGCAATTGTGTGATTGTTAGGATTAGGGTGCGGGTTAGGTGAGTTAGGGTTAGGGCGCGGGTCAGGTGAATTAGGTTTAGGGGCGGGTTAAGTGAGTTACGGTTAGGGCGTGGGTTAGGTGAGTGTGCGATAGTGGCGGACCTTAGGGTTAGGGTTTGGATTAATGTAAGTGGATAGATAGTAGTGTATGTATAGTTTAGTGTAGGGTTAGTTGTAGGATTATAAGTGTATGTGTGTGTATTGATGTTTTTTAGGTGTGCTTGTGTTGTGTGTATGTGTTTCGGAATAGCAAATTTTTTCCCAAGGAAAAAATTAGCTGTTCTGAATGTTCGATATTATGTGGTTTAGATATCTTAGGTTCAATGAAATAGCGTTCGCTACTTTCATCTTTCAATAATGTAATATAAACGCCTATCCTTATGCTATACTGCAGTGTCTATAATTGATCTAGTTGGTGTGGGAATAGAATCTACAGCTTTCTCCACCAAAGGTGAGTGTGCTCTCTGTTGCACCACTGACACTGTTGCAGTCATTAGGCAAAATAACATGAACAGAATCAGGAACAGTTACACTCAGTTGCTTGGGTTTGACAGCACACATTCTGTCATTGTGTATAGTTGGATGTGAATTTCTCCACTTGTCTCAAAAATTTGAAGACACAGAAACAGTCTTTTTGGACATTCACCTGTTTAGTTTCAACTCAAACACATGAGGTTTGCTATGTAGAGCACTGCATTCAGGTTGAGACTGATCAAGGACTATTTACAAATGCCTCTATATTTGTCCAGCTGTGGTACCATTCTCAGTTTGTACCATGTAGGAACTTTGGTTCATTTGTTTTCTGTACTGTCTCAGTGTGACAAGAACTCACACTGAGTCAGTGCTCCTATAACTTCAACCATACATATCTGCTTGGTTGAAAAATATGCTATGGATGTGCAGAATAATACTTGTCACAGAACCTTTTATATGAAGTTTTAGTTCTTTGGTTATTTAGTTTAACTGCAATATACAGAATAATTTTAGCCTCAAGTTTTGACTCTAATGCTGGCATGTCAGTTTGAATTTGTATTCTATGTCTACTGGTTATCTGTTACTTTCTTGTCACACTTAATATTGTAATTTGTGTTCTTAACTTTATTGTATTTTATATTTTAAGCTTCTGGGTTGAAACCAGTGTTCTACCCAACTTAACAAATGTAAATAAATAAATACATATGTATGCTTGCAAGGTTAAACAATTTTTATATGCATTTGTGACAACAGGAGGTATTACAACCCATGCTGGGAGAAGTAGGGTAGTAGATATATGACTTGTGCCAGCACAGCTAGCTGGAGTCTTGTAAATAACTGCCTGTTAGCCATACCAGGAGAAGTAGGGCAATGGATGGATGACTTGTGGCAGCACAGCTAGCTGGAATTTTGTAAATAATTATATGTCATTTGTATGTAAAACTAATTTGCACAGATGCTTGTACTGATAATGTATTTGTGAAGGTTTGCTTGTGTTAAAATGTATCAACAGTGCACCCTGCTGGAATTAAAGGAAATATACATGTATTATTGTAACTGAATTAAATGTATATGTTTTAATAGAGGATACTGGGACAGCAGAGGTTAACCAGCTAGTTCACTTTAAGAAAAGTAAGGGAAATGTAAATGAGCTGTTACACCATTAAAATGACACACCACTGTGCTGAATAGGACCAGAGACAGTGGGTCTGGAAGAAGCCTTTGTTCGATAGCTCAGTAAAAAAAGGGGAAACCCCAGCCACTGCCATAATAATTTTGATGTGTATTGTAGCCATCTATGCTAAATTTCTGTCTCAGCTTCAAAAGGGAATACTGTGAAAACCTAGAGTCATTTGACCAGATAAGGTCATTCTGCAAGCCATCTCGGATATTATATTTTACAGTGAGTAATCTCTGAGTATAGAGTATTCTGTTTTGGGGAACCTGACTAGAAAGACTGCTCACATATTTCATTGTGCCTTGCTCTATCAAGTAAGTTATTAAGGAATAGTAATTCTCCTGGATACAGTCAGGAATATAGTGAAGCTTAGTTTAGAGATTGTTTTTCTTTATTTGTATGAGTCTAGCCATCAATGTTATTTTCAATATTTCCTGTAATCTGAACTGTGTAGTTTACTGTAAATATATATTCAGTATTTTGATGCTCTTCTACTATTTATTATTAAATATATTTAAACTTTTATTGTGGCTGGTCCTTGTGGAGAGTATTTGACCTTTGAGAATGCTTACATCTATTTGGTGGCACTGTGTGGGCCACTCCAGAAGGTCTAGCTGTCTTGGTCAACTACTACTATTTGCATTAGTATTAATATTGCACAGTATAATTAGACACCCTTTGTTAAGGGCCTTAGAGTAGTTGATTGTGGAGTGTCTGGTGGCAGTGATAACTACCTTATACTCTGGCAGAAGGGGACACAGCAGATAAAGCTGTGCCAGCCTTTCCCAGGTGTGTGTGTGTGTGTGTGTGTGTGTGTGTGTGTGTGTGTGTGTGTGTGTGTGTGTGTGTGTGTGTGTGTGTGTGTGTGAACTACTTGGATCAGGGACACAAAGCAGAGAGGGTGGTGGAGGTCTTGGCTTGGATACTTGGCTGAGGACCTAACCCTATAGCTGTACCAGTGAAGAGTCTTATTGGGGACCCGGATGGAGACAGAGAGATACAGATTCCAAACTGAGTGTGTTCACTGTGTGCTCTTAAGGGAAACTGGGCTTGATGCAGAGAGAGGTCTGTATCTGGAAATATTGATTATATCCATTTGTATTCCAAGTGCATGTCCATCTCCACTGTCAGTGGTGAGGATTCAGGCTCCTTGATTACTGGCCCAGTGCGGGGCTGCCACAGCATTCATAAGTACAACACACATACAGATGTATATTATATATATCTATTTATTTATATATATATATATATATATATATATATATATATATATACATATATAGAGAGGGAGAAGAAGAGAGAGAGAGTTGCTTTAATATACAGTTATGTAGTGATTATAAACTACAGGCCCACTGTGAAGAAAATCCTGTTGTCACAAATGAGTCAGGAGATGATACTGAATGTAATTAAATGCGTCACCTCTTGAATGTAGAAATAATATTAATAATTCTTAGAATTGTCAGTTTGACATAAGTACTTCTGTAGCTGAAACAGAGTTTATTGCAGTGCCTTTATAAGAAGATTAAGAATACACACCTGTTAGAAATATTGGAAAGTAGCAAGACTATGACTGGAGATTCTGAAAGTAAGTAGTAATTCTGAAGACAGTCCCAAAATACTCACATATATATTTTTATTATATATATTTTTACTATATTCTTTTAAAGCTGAATTTGAAATATATGTCAATGCATACCCATGACTCACATATAAACATTTTCAAGTGTAATCGATCACCACCACCACCAAACACATATAGCTTACCTTTCTTCCTATACCATAATATCATTGTTTTTAGAAGTACATCATCTTCAGTCAGGTATCATAAAAAATATTTTAAAGATATGTTCATTGATTCATGCTGTAATGCAGACAAAGGTTAGGCCATTTTACATTGGTAATAAGACATGAGAGGGAATGCACTAAACCAATATTGTCACATATCTGCAGCTGGTGCAAAGAGTAAGGTTTTGAGTTGTAGTTCCTATGTTATAGAGTTTGATTCCTTCAACCCCTAATAAACGAAAAGCAAAACGGCTATACAGGTAAAACCCAGTATATAAAAAGAGAGAAGTATATGAGAGAAAACACTATACTGGGTACCACACAATAACGTCTTTATTTAAACAAAGTAAAAAGGAGATGTGAGCGCTTTCGCAACCTTCGTTGCTTCATCAGACAAAGAATTAACTGTTCAACTGCTTGTTTTATATCACTCTCAGTCAAAAAAAATTTTTCCAATTAGTGACATCATACAACTTTTGAAAATTTAAAGGCATATATGACAGGAATATTGTAAAATACGCATATGAATATAAAATATATATACAAAAATGTAAAGTATGTTCATATTTATGCATATCTAATTTAAAACAGTTAAATAATCTCATTAAAAATGCATATATATAAAAAATGCATATAAATAAAAATGTATAGTATATTCATATTTATGCATATCTAATTTAAAACAATTAAATAATCTAATAAAAATGCATATATATAATATATATATATATATGAAAAAAGAATGCATAATACAAAATATATAATAAAAGAAATATATGTATATATATATTTATTTTATGCAAAAAATTAATGGTGTTGAAGGCGTTTAGCTTTAAGAAATGGAACCAGTGATGTACAACCATTTAAGCCTGGATATCTATCAGCATTGAGCTTGATAATCCATCTTTGTTCTCGGCTCTCTGTGAAATTTTCTATATCTCCTCCCCTCACATTTCTATGTATATGTTGTAAAACAAAGAACTTGAAAGAGTGTGAAGGGTCAGTGTTTAAAACATGTTGAGCAAGCGCACTAGTAGTTTTGTTATTTCTGATGTCTCTTATGTGTTCCAATATTCAATCCTTTAAGTTTCTATTTGTTTTTCCTATATAGAAGGCAGGCTTTGCTGTATTCTGGACTTTTGGAAAGTTCCTGTGTTGCCCATTTCCTTTCTTGGATAAAGGGAGGCTTCTTTGTTCACCAGTGGCAGTGGGGAGCTTAGAGCAGCCTATCTATCCCTGGAGGAGTGTTCCCAGCACAAGAATCTGGTAGTCTATTGGCCGTTTTGGGCCAATTTCTAACTCTTTCAAGTCCCCCTGTATAAAACCCGCTTTGGCGCGGCTTTGCGCAATTTTGCGTATAGCGCAGCATCGGGCAGCTCCGCTTAATTGGGTTTAAACCATTCTCGGCTCCACAAAGTCTGCTCTTCACTTTTTCCCTTAGAACTGATCTAGTTCTCATAATAAACACCCTATTCCTACTCTAAAGCCTGGCACTTGCTCACTAAAGCAATTATATAAGTCAGCACTAAAAAATTAAAAGCACTACACCCTCACAAACTCCCTTTGAGTACCTTGTTCCCCATTGGCCCTTTTTTTCAATTATAAAGGAATTCCCAATACTATTCTAGCATGTCCAAAGGTCAGTTGTCAATCTCATCTCCGTTCCCGCTGGTGAATCTGGGAATCTTGAGGCAATGTTACAACTGCCTCATGTACACAGACAACCCTCTCCTCCTCCCAACAAATTCCAACACATGTGAGAGATGCAACCATATAGCCAAACTGGAGGCTAATCTCTCTCAACTCAGTACTGGCGTAACCAGTCAGGAGGAGAAGGAAACCACACTCACTACAATTCCAGTCTCACATAGACCTACCACGACAGCAAGCCAAACACATAAACACACAAAAACATACTCGGAGGCTCTAAATAAAAATAAAAATCTGCCTAAGCAGCAGAGACCTCCAAAGCAGACACCCACGCAACCGCTACCCCAAAACAAAACACGTGCAACACATAGCTCACAAAGCTCACAAAGCCAGTGTGCCGAACAGTCACAGCCCTTAAGGCTAAGCAACACACCTGATACACTTGTAATAGGTGACTCTATCGTCAGGCACAATGACGTCCCGCTTAGCAGGCTGAACACGGAGAAGGTCACTGTGAGCTGCCTGTTGGGCGCTAGGATCCGCCACATAACACAAGCACTCAGATCACTCCAAGGCAAGTACAAATATGACTCAGTCATTGTCCATGCTGTTGTGAATGACATGAGACGTACCTCCCTGGACTACATGAAAAGAGACATAGAGGAGCTCTCTGAGCATGTAGCCCAGGCCGGTATGACCCTGACCTTGAGTAGTATCTTACCCTCACCAAGAATGATGCCACAATATGAAGACAAGATGATCAATTTCAACAATTGGCTTAAGTATTGGTGTCATTCAAAGGGGATCCAATGCCTGTCAGCCTGGGATGACGTGTTCGACAAGCCACGATGCTTCGCTAGGGACGGCTTGCACCTGTCACCCCTGGGCTTTCGGATATTGGCAAAGGCTCTTGCTACCCCCATAGTGCCTTTTTTAGGCAAGGCTCAAAAGACAAACCCACCTCCATAGGTATCACAAGGGATAAGAAACTAAGAGTAATGCTACTCAATGCCAGAAGTCTAAACCTCAAGATGCATGCACTCGAAACTCTCCTTAGCATGGAGAACATTGATATCTGTGCAGTAACAGAAACCTGGTTCAAGGCTCCCGAGAGCACCCCAGCTCTACCAGGTTATACCTCATACCATGCTTTTCGGCCTCAAAACTTGGACTGAACCACAAAAGGAGGGGGAGTATCAATATTCGTCAAAGATACCCACACCTCCAGGTTGGTGGCACAGCATGAAGCATCAGAGACTACCCATGTGCAACTAACAGTGGGTACAACTGCCTTCCAGTTTATAGCCTGCTACAGACCACCCTCCCAAACCCAGCAACCCCACTCAGCCTTCCTAAGAACACTGGAAAATATGAAGGCCTCTCCAAACACCATTATATTGGGCGACTTCAACTACCCAAACATAGACTGGGAGCATTACTCTAGCTCCAACACCCTAGCCCAAAGGTTCCTAGAATTTATAAACTCAAATGCTATGGAACAACTTGTTACCACTCCCACAAGAGGGGAAAACATACTGGACCTGATCATCACCAACATGGGGGCTCTATGCTCCAGACCAGAAGTGTATACCTCACTGGTAAGATCAGACCATAAACTAATCTCACTGGATATTCACATCCCGACCCCACCCCCTGCCTAAAAATCCACAGTGAAAAACTTCTCTAAAGCAAATTTCACACTCCTCAAAACCGAGGTGGAATCCTTCAAAGCCCCCGGGCCTGTGGAAAATATGGCCCAGATCGCAAAATACTTTATAAACGCATTCTATGAACAACTTCAGGAATGCATGGATCATGCAATCCCAAATAAAACCAAGACCCAATCCTCCAAAGGCAGGCGTCCTGTCTGGTGGACCCCAGCCATAAACAAACTATACAATAGAAGGAGGAAGCTACTACATGACAGAGCAAAATCCCAAAAAGGGAAGGCATCTCTGATCAGTATTAGCAAAAAACTATGGGCACTCATAGAATCATCTAAGGCCAGCTTCGAGAGAAAAATTGCACAGGACACTAAGGATAATCACAAGGCTTTCTTTAGTTATGTTAGGAACCTGGGTGGGAATTCCCAGATATGCTCAGAATTAGTCCAAAATGACAAAAAATACACCGAACCCACAGACATTGCCAACATCCTAGCTGACAGGTTCAGCACAAACTTCTCCCCCCCTCCCCACCAAAAGGGCAAATATCTATCCCAGCAGAGTGCTGCCCCCCTGACATCTCAGATGCTCAGGTAAGAGCCGCCCTCTCCAAAGCAAAAAACACAGCATCAATGGGACCAGACGGTGTCCCGGGCTGCATCCTACATGAACTCCAAGAAGAGCTAAACCCAAACATAAAACTACGGTTCAATCTCAGCCTTACTACAGGATATGTACCCAAAGAGTGGCGTACAGCAACAGTGGTCCCTCTCTACAAAGGTGGTGCCTCAACATATCCTGGAAACTATCGCCCCATAAGCCTGACTAGCTTGGTCTGCAAAGCTATGGAAAGGATCATCATGGACCTCATAAATAAAGATATTGGGGACCTACAGACACTGGATCCTACCCAGTTCAGCTTTGTTAAGGGAAGATCCTGCCTCTTAAACCTGGTCGATTTCTTTGAAACAGTCACCAAGGCCAATGACGAGGGGAAGGTGGTCCACACACCCTACCTGGATCTCGCAAAAGCCTTCGATACAATACCCCACTCGGACATTATAGATAATTAGACTATTTATGTGAAATCCACTCCTACACACAAATACATATATATGCATGGATTTTTCACTTTCCCTGTCTCTCACTCCCTCTGTCTTCTACAACAATGTCTTCTTCCTTAGATATTAGGGATATTTTACCAAGTGTTTTCACAATAAAATTGTTGTTCGACAAAATATACATAGATTTTTTTTTTACTATTTATACCTAAGAAGTGTGATTCTTTTTATGTCTAATGTGATAGTTAGCTTTGTGTTTTTTATTCCTCTGACTGTGCATCCCATCATGTCTTACCAGTATCAGATTTTAATCCCTTCACATCTTACTGGTATCAGATGCATATCCCCTCATATCTCACAAATTCCTTCATGTCTTACTGGTTACTGCTGGTTTCTGAGGTACATGTTCTGATGTCTTACTGGTATCAGATGCACATCTCATTGTGTCTTATTGGTTTGTTTGTGTCTTTCGGCTTTTCCCAGTTAGGGGTCGCCACAGCGGAACTCCGGTCTGCTAATGATTGGCAGTTGATTTTTATGTACCGGCTCGCCAGGCCTGATGCACAACCTTCATCGAAGGTACGCCCATTCACGCATGTCTCTATGCAGAAGACACTCTAGCTGAGAATCGAATCGGACAGCGTCTTACTGTGAGGCAACAACACTGGTAAATGATGTAAATCCCTTTATGTCTTACTGGTATCTGATGCAGATCCATTCATGTCTTACTGGTATCTGATGTACATCCCTTCAAGTCTCACTGGTTGTGATCATCATCATCATCATCTTCATGTCTCACTGGTATCTGATGTATATCCCTTCATGTCTTATTGCTTTCCTCCTGCAATGACCCTGGTCACTGTGTCCGCAAATTTGAAATATATAAGATTCTGATTAAAAGGGAGGTGAAATGTTCTTCCATTACTAAAGTTTTGAGAATACCCTTTTAAAATGGATACTAGTTTTAGATTGTGACTCAGCCATTAAACTGCGCTTTAGTGGTATTGGTATTAGTTATGCTAAGTTTATCACATGGGCATGGGCGATGAAACCATAGGACGGGGGGATGATACCCCATCACCCACTTTCAACACCTGCCCAATGTGGCCTGAAACTGCTGCCACTATAGCGACTACATAGAAACATTCGCACTGGTCTTTTTGAGGTAACCACAAATTCCGGCAGCTGGAAAAAGATGATTTGAGTAATAAATCCTCTACTGGCTGTCCAGGTTTATGGTTATGAGTGTTTTTTTTAACCATAGGAGGTGTATAAAGTAACAATTCAAGAAATAAAAAATAAAAAAGCACCCAGGGTGCTGAACGATTCTTCCTTTACTAAAAATACTCCAAACATTAAGCGCTTTCATCTCTCCTAGGGGAGACTTCATTAGAATGTATATTCAGTAAGACAAAATCATTTTAAATACTATAAAAGAGCATTTCATTGGCTGTTTATTAATTGGCTAATACAAGTGTATTTAAAAATATATGCCACTAAAATAACCACTTAAGTAGAAACATATTTTTACATATGTCTGGTATACCAAAATATAAATGTTAAATAAAAATGTATAAAATAAAAGAAAAGGTTTACCAAGGACTAAACTTGTATTAAACTGGGACATATATGTTTATAATCTTCCTGCCCTTTCTTTTAATACAGGTTTTAAAGTTCTTTTATTTTATTTTATTCTTTTTTATGTAACATTTGTATTTCAGTATACCAAACCTATGTAAAAATATCACACCCAATGCAAATCTTAACATCTTTAGTTCTGCCACCTCCAGCTCTGACTTCTGTCTTTTTGTCAGTATCACCGTCTGCAACCCATATAAAATAGTTGGTCTCACTACCATCTTGTAGACCTTCCCTTTCACTCTTACTGGTACCCATTTGTCACAAATCATTCCTAAGACACTTCTCCACCCACTCCACTCTGCCTGTACTCTCTTCTTCACCTCTCTTCACACTCACCATTGCTCTGAACTGTTGATCCCAAGTATTTAAACCCATCCACCTTCACCACCTCTACTCCTTGCATCCTCACCATTCTTCTGTTCTCCCCCACATTCACACACATATATTCTGTCTTAGTCCTGCTGACTTTCATTCCTCTCCTCTCTAGAGCATATCTCCACCTCTCCAGGGTCTCCTCAACCTGTTCCCCATTCTCACTACAAATCACAATGTCATCCGCAAACATCATAGCCCACAGGTACTCCTGTCTGATCTCATCTGTCAACCTGTCCATCACCACTGCAAATAAGAAAGGGCTCAGAGCTGATCCTTGATGTAATCCTACCTCCACCTTGTGCGCATCTGTCACTCCTACCGCAGACCTCACCACTGTCACACTGCCCTTGTACATAGCCTGTACCACCCTTACATTTTTCTCTGCCACTCCCAACCTCCTCATACAATACCACAACTCCTCTCTAGGCACCCTGTCATATGCTTTCTCTAAGGCCACAAAGACACAATGCAGCTCCTTCTGACCTTCTCTATAGTTCTCCATCAACACCATCAGAGCAAACATTGCATCTGTAGTGCTCTTTCCTGGCATGAAACTGTTTGCAGCAACCCACCATCCTCATACGCAAGCTATTGCAATCTTCTGTGCACACCTCTGAGCAGGGCCAGACATAGAAAGGTGGGTCCAGGGCAGAAGCCTTCACTAAACCTGTGCCAAAATCCAGTTCTACAACTTGAGTTTTGGTCAGTGCCAGGATCTAGATGTTTTGTGGTGCATTTTATTTCTTATTTTTGAGAGACAGTGACTTGCAGTATATGGATCGTTGTGATTATGCCCTGAATCTGGAGAAAAGACATGCATGTTCAGCAGTATTCTGACACTGGAAAACTTCATAACAAGCTTTTATTAAGTACCTCTTACTACTGTTAAGCTCTAGTCGCACACTAAAGCATTACAGTAATCCATGGTCACCACAAGAGAACAGTGAGAAGCTGTTAAACACTTCAGTCGGACTTTTTTTAAAAGTCTGACTGAAGTATTTAACAGCCTGAACAAAGTGTTTAAACAACTTCCCACCACGTAGCTCTCAACTGTCCAGATTTTCACTGAATGTCTAGATTTTTTATTCATATTTTTGGTCCTTTTCTCATAAAATTGTAGGTTTCTGGAAATCATTTGCAAATCATTGAGGAGTGAAGTGAGAAAATAATGGCAGACATATGATTTTCCGACTTCATATCCTTCAGAAAATTCATGCTAATGCAAAACCTGTTACTCTCTGAACTTTCTAAGTTTGACATAGCAATATTTAAAAAGCGTCCCTATTTTTGGGCCTTTGTCCCCCCATTATTTTTGGCTTTATCCACATTTCTTGCCCTAAGAGGTAGGCAGGTATACACCACACTTTTGTGGGGATTGCTCTCTGTGTGGCAACACTAAGTTTGTTGCAGCACTACAGCCTTTTTCTCTAACTTTTGAGTATATGGCTACTGAATCACATACAATGTAGGTACAACATTAGTTTCATTTGTAATTTTCTATGAAATTTCTGTGCAGCCATTCCAAATGTAATTCATATTTACACTATACAATGTTGTGTCACAGATTTGCATCTGTTATGGCAGTAGACAGCTAAGAAAACCCTGTCCTTTTAAATCACTTAGTTCCCCTTTTGCCCATTCACCAGCTTTCTGCAGCTTGTGGTACCCCTGCTCAGAGGGATAGACTAAAATAGCTCACCTATGGTGCTTAAGCAGTATATCACTTTAAGAATCTTTGGGCTTTATTTACATTAAAGTAAATATTTAGTGAGACCCTCCACTGGCAAAATGTTCACTAAAAGCTGTTTGCTACCATGAAAAAAAACTCTTTCAAGAAAAAATACTTTATTGACAGCCTTCAAACTTTTTTATATCTTGAAAGATAAAATGCTGTGCTGTTCTAGTTAAGTGAAACTCACCTTTTGATCTGTGGATTGTTTTGTTGACAGGAGTATGCTGGCTTGAGAATTTTTTATCTGTCAGTTCTACATGGTTATTAGTTGACAAACAGTGGCTACTTGAGTGAGTGGTTTTACTGATAAAGCTAAACATTCAAGCAGCCTCTCAGCTTTATTAAAGCACTTGTACAGCTGTGAAGAAGACCTTATGTGCTATTTAAGAGAAAGATAGCGTGAGCTTTTTAAGTGCTGTGCTGTGAACAAATTACTATGATGTAGACTTGACAAAGTCATTAACCTTTCTGTTCATTTACTGGCCCATCCCCCCAACCCCTACCCTGATGCACAAACGCACACACTCTAAATATTTCTAGATATCACTGAAAGTGAACTTCTGTTTTATATACTTTATAGTCCCTAACTCTCAGAATTATATAATCTGCTTTATATTTTACACAGAAGAAATGTAAATATCAGTATCAATGGTATTATGCATGAAAATAGTAGAATGACCTCATACCTTTGTTCCATTTTAATATGGTGGCAGTGTAATGCTTAGGACTGAAACACTGAACTGTGAATCTGAAACTCTGGCAGTATTCGGTACAACATCCACTCTGAATACAGAATTAAGCCAAACTCAGGCCTAACTTTTCATGTGAGATCTGATTTCAGCTTTGTGTCTTTTAGCATGTATGAAATCCTAACACTGAAATCCCACCCTCGGAGTACCCGCCTCCTCAGCTCACTTCGGAGTCGGTCCTGAGGGCACTCTCCTCAGCCAACAAGTTAGCCAACAACACTAACTCCATGGGTTCAGGCAATATGCCAGGTTGCTTTATTGTCAGCACCAAACACATCGTTATAGACTCACTACTAAATCTGTTCACTCTCAGTCTCTCCAGTAGATTTGTAGTCATCCCACCTCACAAGGGAGGACCCACCACTGTCCCTAGTAACAAAAGACTTATAAGTATAACAAGTCTTATCTGCAAGTCTACAATCCTTTGACCTAAACTAGTTTGTGTTCATTAAAGGTAAAATCAATATCCTAAGCTTAGTGGACTTCTTTGAACAAGTCACTGATGCATTGAATGCAGGCAAGTCGGTGCACACTGCTTACCTCGACCTGGAGAGGGCGTTTTACACCATCTGACATTATAATGCTTGTGTTATAGACAAGATAATCATAAATGTAAAGTCTTATGTAACCTGCTGGGTAGCAAACTGGTTCACTAGTAAAACCTAGTCTATTAGTGTAGGGGACACAGTCTCATCAAAAATGGCTGTTACTAGCAGTGACTCTCAGGGAGCTATGCTTAAGCTGGTTCTCTTTGGTGTTTACTTCTCTGATGTTAAGGCTAAATTTAAGGGAGCATAGCTGACCAGTTTGTGGATGACTGCAAACTCAGACCTATCATAAACTCTCCAGCTGGCTTCCACATTTTCCAGGCTGGTCTAACACTTACAAATGAATGGAGTCAGGTCTATTTCCTTAAGCTAAATGCCAAGAAATGTAGTACAGTGTATCCTTTTATCTATCCACAATAATTACCAGGGGCATATCTTCTAGGTCAAGGGAAGTTATTATCCCTCTCCCCTTCTCTTTTATTGACCCATAATAGAACATTTGGCCCATTTCAGTATGTACGTATAAATTAAAACATTGTATTTATTTTTACAAAGTTTTTATAGTCTTTCAAACATTAAAACATTATATTTGCATAATAGTAATAGATAAGACATTATACAGTTGTACAATAGTAAGACAGTAATACAAAAAGGCTTGCAAATGCGGTTAATACATATTTGCAGTAGTACATTGAAGGAGTCCTTAATACTACAGGTTCAGTGCTGAGGTGGTGTAACAGGATTCTAAGTACATCACTTGTTATTGTTGTAGTGCTGGTTGGTAGTTAAATACATCACTTGTTATTGTTGTAGTGCTAGTTGGTAGTTAAGTACATCACTTGTTATTGTTGTAGTGCTAGTTGGTAGTTAAGTACATCAGTTGTTATTGTTGTAGTGCTGGTTGGTAGTTAAGTACATCACTTGTTATTGTTGTAGTACTAGTTGGTAGTTAAATACATCCCTTGTTATTGTTGTAGTGCTAGTTGGTATTTAAGTACATCACTTGTTATTGTTGCAATGCTAGTTGGTAGTTAAGTACATCACTTGTTATTGCTGTAGTGCTGGTTGGTAGTTAAGTACATCACTTGTTATTGTTGTTGTACTAGTTGGTAGGCTTAGAGTGTATAAAAGAGAAGATGGATAGACTTGGAAATTGCAGCAACATATGAACCAGCTCAAAAGACTGCAACAGAGAAAATCAAAGGTACATCTTTTATATACTATAAAGACTGCTGTAAAGCACTTTCTCTCTTTTCTGTTTCTTGTAGTCTTGAGGGAAGACTTAGATTGCCTACAAAGCCTTGAAGGAAAGATTTAGGCAAATAAATAATGGCAGACATTTGAGTTGCATGATGTTTTGAGGAAAATAATTGAGCAGGATGAGCCAGGTGACAGTTCTGTTTCATGGGGTGAGATGGCAGGTAACATTTTCAGAAGTGCTGAGGATGGTAATGGAAAAGGGAACCAGGTGATGTGGCAGCAGAGACTGCAGCAGTTAAAACGTATGCAGCAGTAACAGAAAGTAAAAGAGGAAAGCGGCAACAAACTGAGAAGGAATCTGGTTTTGAGGTAGTACACAATGCAGTAGTTAGAACTTATGCAGTAGTGACAACAGGTAAAAAAGGAGAGAGATAACAAACTGTAAGTAAAACTGTTTTCAAAAAGAAGAGAAGACCAACAATATAAATAATAACAAATAAAATGTGAGTGTAATAGAAATATATTATATATGGGACAATTTGGTAACTGTTCTTGGTTTTAAATCTCAAATGTGGTCTTTTATACATATAGGGGCAGAGACTATGCGTGAATTAACATTTGAAACTAATGGACTGATGATGAAATTTCTGGAAAGGTGTAACAAAAAGGAACAATCCAGACCATGGAACAATTATTTGTTTTATGGTAGTAACTTAAATGCTAAAACAATATTACTTTGCAATTTAGAACTGATGAACTGGAAGGGTGTAGATCAGAGTATATGTGTTGTGCCTTTAAGAAGCATATCAGGACTGAATGTGCACATATAAATACCAGGCGTGTGCTATTCCTAGTGCCATTTTAAGAGTGCAGCCAGAGAGTGAGCATGTATGATTGCAGTAGTTAGTTTGTATATGTTACTAAGTTTAAGTCAGTAAACTTCTGTGGTGATGTGTTTGTATAAAATAAAGTTGCTTGAATAGAGCCTATGAAGACTCTTCTATTGTGTCCAAAGTAGGAGAGTGACATGGTGTCAGAACTGGGATTGCAGAGAATAATAAATGAGGTGCAGAGATGACAGTGAAGGTAAACTAAGAGAAACAAGTACAAAAAAGAGCCAGAAAAGAATCAAAGTTAATGAGAATTTGCACAAACTCCTTATTTCATAAAAGAGACAAAACAGGGCAGTACAAGAGCACAAACCAGATTATTAAACAAGTGGGAGACACAAAAGGTTTATTAACTTTGGGAAATGTTTAAAATAAAGATATTTGATGAAACAACAGAAAAGCAAATTGAGCATATTTAAGGCAAAACAAGTGTGCTTAAGGCAAAACAGGCATGTTTAGAGTAAAATGAGCACAAAAAAGTACAATGTGGGCATGAAGAGAGATTAAACAAGAAAATGAATATAATAAGGGCAAAAAGGGCACATTAAGTGTAAATAAAGCAAGGCGACTGCATCTTCTTTGGCAAAGTGCTGTGTTTTGGCATAACTATGGCTTTGTATTGTATCAAGGACATAACTAAAGTTATTGGAAGTATCTCAAGGTGTGTAAAAGTGCTTACAGTGTGTGCTTATTACTGTGTATGTATTCTGAAGAGTTTATTTGTGTGCAAAGTGGAACTATTTTGTGAAGTACAGTCAAAGTATGGCCATTTCAAAAAGTTTCTTGTGCTGGATGTGTCTAGTTGCAATGTGCCACCATTGCAGAGTATTTCTTGCACTGTAAAAAAATTGTCTAGCAAGGCACCACCCTTTGGGGAGATTTCAGTGTGCTGTGCACAGTTTATTTGCAAAGTGCAATTACTTTGAAATGTTGTTGACTCTGAGCTTCTTTTGCCCAGTGCATTCACATTGTGCAGTTATTTGAAATGTTTCTTAAAATGACGATAAATTGATTTTGCAAGGCAATAATTTCAAGAGTATTACAGTGCCCGAGAGAGACTTATTTTGCAAAGTTAATTTACACAGAGGCTTTTTGTGCTATTGGGCAAAGTTACAAATACTGGCATAAATTTCTGGTATATGTGTATGTGTATGTGTCCATGCTTATTTGCAAAACCCTTCACTGGTATGTGTTAATATGGCAGATGGATTTCGAAAGCCCTTACTTTTTGTATTTGATCAGAATATTTCAGAGAACTGGAGAATATTTGGGCAAGAGTATGATACTTTTATACAAGCAGCTAAGTCACATAAATATGCACACACCAGGACATTCATTTTGTTAAACCTGGCTGGGTCAGAGGCCATAGAAAGAGAGCATTCTTTTGTGTATATACCAGCAGTATATGAGGGAGAAGGTGAAAACCGTCATATTGTTATACAGGTTGAAACAAAGGAAGACCCCCGAGTGTTTGAAGCGCAAGTTCAGAGAAATGTGTAACCCCCAGACAAATATTACATTAGAGGGGCATTTGTTTTACATGAGATATCAGAAACCAGGGGAAATTTTTGCAGCTTATATAACTGACCTGAGAAACAAAGCTAAAACGTGTCAATTTGGTGATTTAAAAGATGAGTTAATAAAGGACAGGCTCGTGTGTGATATTAATAGTGCTGTTGTGAGAAAGATTTTGCTTCTTGACAGTGATTTAATGTTGAGTAAAGCCATGGAGATTTGTCAAATCCATGAAATGACAGAAAAACACACAAGTATGCTTGCAACTGATAAGAGCATAGTTTCAGCAGGCTCCAGAGCAAATGTAGATAGTATGTAACACGTGGCAAACAGAAGTAGGCCTAAGCACATGGCAGCCACCACCCCTGCTGGCTCACCAGGGAAACCACATCATTTTCAAGCATGTTCTAAGACTAGTTCAGTTAGAGGAGCATGCTCAGTGCAGTACAAGAACAAATCAACAAAACCCCAAGTCTAGCTTTATTGTTAACTGTCAATTGTGGTGCAAATCATGAGTCTAAAAGAGAGAAATGCTTAGCATTTGATCAGCCTTGCCACAAGTGTAAAAAATTAAACCATTTCCAAAAGTTTTGCAAATCAAGTAAACCTCACACAATTGTAAAGAAGGATCACACAAAAAAGCAAGTTGATCAAGTAGAGCCACAGCAGTCAACTTTCTATGTAGATGGTGTATCAGTAGTTGGTGAAAGAGATGATGCAGTGATAGACACTGGTTCAAAGTGTAATGTTATGTCAATAGATACATTTGTTAAAGTAAGAACTAATGAACAACTCAATGGGGCCAATAAGGCAAAATTTGCTGCTTTTGGAGTTGAAGAAATCCAAACCGAAGGCTCAGTGATGCTTTCATGTTATTTGGCTAAGAAGTGTTACAACTTGTTATCCTATCTATCCGAAGACCAGTACAGTCTTATTGGGCCTCAAATATAGTTTGAGAATGAATCTATTTTCTTTTACCAAAGAAGTTCATCACATAAGTGCATCTCCTAGTTCTTGTTTTTCTGAAGCCATTTTCTCAGAGTATGCTGATGTTTTCAATGACAAGTTGGGTAAACTTTCAGTTGTATATTCCATGAAGTTAGACCCAGAGGTCACTCCAGTAGTCAGACCAGCAAGAAGAGTTCCAATAGCTATGCAGGATGAAGTTAAGGCTCAGTTGGATAAAATGGTGCAGCAAGGTGTGATTTGTCCACTTACAGAACCAACTGAATGGTTGTTGTCCATGGTAGCAGCTCATGAAAAAGGCTCAGACAAAACCAGAATATGTATTGACCCAAGAGATTTCAACAAAGCATTAAAATGACCATATCATCCAATGTGCACAATGGAAGAGGTCGCAGTCCTAATACTGATTGCCGCTGTTTTTTCTGTCTTGTAAGCAAAAAGTTTGTTTTGGCAAGTGATGCTTGATAGAAAATCTTCATTACTAACCACTTTTGGTACTCTGTTTGGCAGATACAGATTCCTAAAGATGCCATTTGGAATAAATTCTGCAAGTGAAGTCTTCCAGCGTGCAATGGAGCAAATTTATTTGGGTTATCCTTGTGCCATAATAGTAGATGATTTATTGGTTGGAGGCAATGGTGAAGCAGAGCATGACAGAAACCTAAAGAAAGTTCTAGACAGAGCATGTGAAGTAAACTTGAAGCCCAGTCCTCTGAAGTGTAAATTCAGACTTCCAGAAGTTACATATGTAGGTCATTTATTTACCAGTACTGGCTTGAGACCAGACCCAACCAAGCAAGCAACTATTCTTGAGATGTCAGCACCACACAATGTTCAAGCTCTATAACATTTCCTAGGCATAGTCAACTATTTAAGCAAGTTTATACCAGACTTCAGTGAGTTGACAGCACCTTTAAGAGAGCTGATGTGCAAAAATGTTGCATGGTCATGGTTAGAAGAGCACCAGAAGGCATTTGAAGACCTTAAGCAGAAGCTTGCCACCCCACCTACATTAAGATACTATGATGTAAACAAACCAGTCATTCTTTCCTGTGATGCTTCAGAATTTGGTCTTGGTGCAGTTATACTTCAAGGGGGTAGACCAGTAGTATCTGCATCTTGAACACTTACCCAAACTGAGATACAGTATGCTGAAATTGAGAACGAACTTTTGGCAATAGTATTTGGATATTCCAAGTTTCATGATTATATTTATGGTTGAGCTATTCAGACTGAAACTGTCCACCAACCTCTAGTTACTATTCTAAAATCTAAAAAAGCTTATGTATTCAGCTCTAGTGAGATTACAAAGAATGATGCTCAAATTGCAAAAGTACAACTTCAAAATGGTCTATATGAAAGGCAAACTGCTCTATCTGGCTGATACCTTATCCAGATCGCCCAGAAATATGACGGAACAGCTTGATGCAGAGAATTTTGACTTGACGTGATGGCATCATTTTTCTGCCACTAGGCTTGATGAGTTAAGAGATCACACACACAAAGCCTGATCCAATTTTGCAAAAGCTCAATCACTACATTAATGTTGGATGGCCGTCAAAACAATCTAGTGTACCACCTGAAGTGTAAACCTATTTTCCTTACAAAGATGAAATGATGATGGAAGATGGCATTATTTTCAAAGGTCTTAAAATTGTTGTTTCTGCTTCCTTACAACAAGAATATATCCAGATTTTGCACTGTGGTCACTCAGGTTCCGCATCCACTAAGAGAAGTGGGAGAGAATTAGTATTTTGGCCTTCATTACTGAAAGACTTTGATAAAGTGCTTTCTTCTTGTTCAGTATGCAATAGTAATAGACTACATATGCAAAGAGAACCACTTTAGCTAAGTCCGGTTACTGAACTACCTTAGTCAGCAGTAGCCACTGATATTTTTGAGTGGAACAATCAACACTACTTAGTATTGGTAGACTCTTATTCAAATTGGTTTGAGATTAATCTACTACCTAACCTAACATCCACTGCTGTTATTACTAAGTTGAAACGTCATTTCTCAGTCCATGGTAGTAGATATCCACAGTCAAATGGTCTAGCTGAACGTGCAATGCAGAGTGCAAAGCAATTACTTGAAAGGTCAAAGCGTGACAATACCGATGTCTTTTTGAATTTGCTTAATCTCAGAAACATACCCCGTGACGATATTCTTGGCTCACTTGCTCAAACATTCTTTCTAGGCAAACCAGAACTATGCTACCTATTAATTCCAGTTTATTGAGGCCTAAGGCTAAGAACAATAAAACCATCAAGGCTCAATTATTCAAGAAGCGCTGTATCCAGAAGTCCAGTTATGATAAATCGAGCAGATTTCTTCATCCATTGAGGAAAGGAGAGACAGTGAGAATACAAACGGCAAAAGGTTTCAACCACATTGGTCAAGTTATAGGTATATGTGCTGAGCCAGGATCCTACCTCTGAGGTTGTGGAGTACAGGAGAAATCACAGACATCTTCATCCTGTACCAGAATCATCATCGCAGCATTGTTCCTGTGATACAGACTCATGATCTCAAAGCGAACCAAACTTTATTCCCATCCCAGAGTGTGTTCTAACCTCTGATTCCATTCCTGAAGATGTTCCAAATACTTCCAAGGTTGAACATTTTGTAGAGACAGCTCCAGTTGCTAAACCCAATTCCCAGTTTTATGTCACACAATATGGATGAATATCCAGGCCCAGAGTGAAATACACAGCAACTTGGACTTAACTGTGTATATATGTACCCAGTCTTGTGTAAATGCATGATAAAGAACTACCTGTGATATCTGCATGCCAAATAGATTCATAACATTGCACAATCTATTTCTCAAAGAGGGAGGATGTAGATCAGAGTGTATGTGCTGCATCTTTAAGAAGCATATTAGGACTGAGCGTGCACATATAAATACCAGGCATGTGCTATTCCTAGTTCCCTTTTGTGAGTGCAGCCAGAGAGTGAGCATGTATGATTGTAGTAGTTAGTTTGTATATAAGTTACTTAAGTTAATGTCAGTAAACTTCTATCTTGATGTGTTTGTATAAAATAAAGTTGCTTGAACAGAACCCACGAATACTCTTCTATTGTGTCCAAGGTAGGAGAGTGACAAAGTGGAAGAAGATGTTTAAAAATGCATTCAAGCTTGTGTAAACTGTTGATAACATTGTGAAAGTTAAAGATGAGAGAAATTTATGGAATTGTGAGTGGAGGCTAGAAGCTGTTTCGAAATGTGAAAAAAAAAGTCATGGTGAACCACTTGCCAAGTGTTAGTTTTGTGGCTAATTGTAGCTAGACATTTAGATATGCTGGCCAGCCTAAATCATACTTTTTGTGGAGACTTTTCTCATTCAGTCAATGATTGTAGCAAGATACAATGTAACCAGTGTGGGGAAAAAGGACATACAGCAAGAAGGTGTGAGCCTGAATGCAGGCTGTGTAAAAAAAGGGACACATTTGGATGGGCTATCAAGAGCAAACAGTAAATAATGAAAAGGAAGGGTAAAGGGAAAAAACATACGTGAGGAAGGGCAGCAAGAAGCTATGGGTGAGGGTGTGAAGATGAAACTCTAGAAGAAGAAAAAATATGGAGGGGAAAAAGGAGGAGAGAGTATGCATGCAGGAAGAGAGGTCAGGAGAAGGGAATGATGCTAAGATTTTGTTGAAGTTCTAGCCAATGAAAATTCTTATTCTGAGGATCAATGAGTATTTGTACATAAACCCATTAAAATATTCAATAGTGGAAAGAATAAAAATAAAAAAATGAACATTTAAAATATTTCCTCTAAACTTAGAAAGAAAAGCAACAATGTAGAGTACTTTCTATAAATGTCAATATTATTATTAACATTGTAAGAAGGCTACAGATACTAGAACAATGTGCTAAATGTGGTGTGGATATTATTATGGTGAGGATATAAGATTCCTGACAAGTGAAAAAAGACTGCAAATAGAAAAATTATGCAGTGGAAATACAATGGAGTGGAAATATAATATGGAACTTAGGATCTGAACGTTGTTCTAGAGTGGCTGTGTTGTGTAAAGAAATAGTGAAAATGCTAGCTGTAACACTAGTAAGGATGGGAAGGTTAACTGCTGTAGATGTGACATGGAGAGAACATGTATATATAACTAGTAAGGAAAAAGAGAATCTGTTTTATCAAATGTTGTGCGATGGTGGTTAACATAAAAATTATAATTGCAGGAGACATTGTGGTTATACAAGAAGACATAAAAAAAGGGAAGTATGTAAAAATACCGAAAGTGATAACGTGGTAAATTAGCTGCATGGAGCAATGATCAATGGACTTATAGAAGGGGGCATTTGCAGCCGAAATTGATTATTTTGTTTTATAAGAAGGCTTGCGAGTAGCGGATGGTGATTTAGTAGTGATTGTTTTTTTCTGGCCATTTAGCAACATGGAATGGGGCTTATGAAAGAAAGGGAGTACGTTAAAATAGGAAACAGAATAAAAAGAATAAATGAGAAATTATGGTGTGAAATTGGAGAGTGGAAAATATTTCACTTATGGAAAAATCAATATCCATGAAGAACTATAAAAATGATCTTAGTGGTGGACTGAATTTAAAAGAAAGTATAAAAAGTTTTTTTTCCCAGTAGCAGAATGATGTAAGAAAGGAAGATAAAGTGAAGTATGGGGCAATTTATAGAAACATATTGTCGCTCATCCCTCTACACTTAGAAGACAAGCAGGCTGGGTAGGTCCTTTAAGATACTTTATTACATAGAAACATATCAGGATGGATAGCAGCATCAAGAAATATAAACTGATTAACAGACAGGTTCATAGATTAGAACTAGGCTAACTGCCCTTGTGGGCCATTTCAAGTCTAGCCAATTACGCCATGTGAGAATCAAACCATGCACCTTGTGTCTGTAACGTAAACACCTTAACCATTATGCCATACTCCCACCTCATCAGAGCTTATACACAGGCATGCTACATCTCAACAGCTAACTGCAAAATGGCACTCTGTCTCTGCAAGTCCTCAGTAATCAATACACTTAGAACATGCCCACAGGAGGTTTCTTAAAGAGATATGCACACAGATCTACATCCTCCTTCTTAAAGAAAATATCGCCCTTTATCAAAATAAGATTGCAGTTAGGCATCCATCAATATAGACAATCAGAAAAATAACCACAATACTCAGATTGTTCATATTGTTCATGTCCAAGTCACTGCATATCTGAAACATGGTCTGGCGATTCGACTGGATCTTGTGACATAACCATTAGGACTGGACTTAGCAACAGGGACAATCTTCAGTGAACAGCTGGTCTCAGGAACTTCAGGATTCATCACAGGAATGGAAATGTTCTCTGGAACTTCTTCTGGAACTGGAACACCGGACAACGCACTCTGAGATAATGAATCTTTCTCACAGGCTATGTGCTGTGGTATAGGCTTGGACACCAGTATCAAATGCTTCTGATTCCACCTAAAAACTGCTCCATGTGATTCCCCAATGTATGATTTCACTTCTGGGCAAATGTTCTTCACGACACCAATCTGATCATAACCTTTGGACATTTGCATCCTTTCCACTTCTCCTTCTCGTGATGGATTGAGCGGTTTGCTGGTCTTATCATAGTAGGACTTCTAGGTTAAATGCTTCTTCAACAGATTGGGTTTTCCTGACCTGTTGTTTTTGACACATGGAACCAACAATTGACTACTGATTGGTAATGTGGTTCTGGTTTGTCTCGACAGAAGTCTCTGAGTAGCTGAACCAAGATGTTTATCACGAGGAATATTTCTGAGATTTAAGAGATTCAGGAAAATATCACTATTGTCTCATTTCAACTTCTCTAGTAACTGCTTTGCACTTTGAACTGCACGTTCTGCCAAATCATTTGAATACAGGTATTCTGGGCTACACATGACATGAGTAAAGTCCCACTGTTTGGCAAATCTTTTGAACTGTTGACTTATAAACTGTGTGCCATTGTCGAAAATGTCTGTGGCTACTGTCGACCAAGGTAGTTCCAAAATCTGGTTCAGCTGAAGTGGTTCTTTCTGTTGATTTGGCTTTGTACTATTACATACTGAACAAGATGAAAGTACTCTCTCAATGTCTTGTGATATAGAAGGCCAAAATACTAGTCCTCTCACCCTTCTTTTGGTAGAGTCTTCTCCTGGGTGACCTCGATGTAAGATAGTGATGTATTCTTGTTGGGAACAATAACTTTTGGACCTTTCATGACAATGCCATTGCCTGACAAAATATCATCTCTGTATAGAAAATAAGGTTGCACTTCTAGAGGTAAACTAGATTGCTTTGATGGCCAACCTCCTTTGAGAAGGTGGTTGAGCTTCTGTAAAACTGGATCTGCAGCTGTATGATCTCTCAGCTCACCAAGATGTGTGGAAGAAAAGTTTCTCACTTCCATGACATAAAAATCAAATTGCTCATTGTCATGCTGTTCAGTGGTACTTCTGGGTGATCTGGATAACGTATCAGCAAGATAAAGAAGTTTGCCTTTCTTATAGACAAGATTGAAATTGTACTTTTGCGATCTCAACATTATGCATTGCAATCTGACTGGAGCTGTGTGCATTGGTTTCCTCAGGATAGTGACTAGAGGCTGATTATCTGTTTCACTTTGGATAGGTATACCATACATAATCATGGAACTTGGAGCATGCAAACACAATTGCCAAAAGCTCTTTCTCTATCTGAGCATACTGCATTTCAGCTTGGGTGAGAGTTCTGGATGCATAAGAAACAGATTGACCCTCTTGTAGAATGACTTCACCAAGACCAAATTTCGAAGCATCACATGAATGAGTAACTGGCTTGTGAACATCATAGTATCTGAGAGCATATGGACTGGCAATTCTCTGTTTCAGGACATCAAATGTTCTCTGGTGCTCCTCTAACCAAGACCAAGATACATCTTTACCTGTTAGCTCTATGAGTGGTGCGGGTATTTGACTCAAGTCTGGAATGACATTGCCTAAGTAGTTAACCATGCCAAGAAAACATTGCAGGGCTTGAACATTGTCTAGAACTGGCATCTCAAGAACGGCTGTTTGCTTAAAAGGGTCTGGTCATACACCTGAACTGGTGAATAAATGACCAACATAAGTGACTTTTCGTAGCCTGAATTTGCATTTCTGTGGCTTGAGCTTAAGATTCACTTGACGTGCCCTTTCCAGAACTTTTCTGAGGTTTTTGTCATGCTCACCATTATCTCCTATTAGTATGTTGTCTACTATAAGACCACAAGGATACCCAGAAAAGAGTTGCTCCATTGCACGTTGAAGGACTTCACTTGCAGAATTTATCCCAAATGGCATTCTCAGAAATCTGTACCTTCCAAATGGAGTACTGAAAGTAGTGAGCTATGAGGATTTCTTGTCAAGCAAAACTTGCCAAAATGAACTCTTTACATCTAAGACAGAAAAAACAGTTGCATTTGGCATCAAGGCTGTGACTTCTTTGTGTGCAATGGATGATGAGGTCTTTTTAAAGACTTGTTCAAATTTCATGCATCATACATATTCTGATGTCATCTGAACTTTTCTCATGAGCTACCACCATGGAAGATACCCACTCAGTTGGAGTTTCAATTGGACACATCACTCCTTGTTACACCATTTTGTCTAGTTCAGCTTTAACTCTGGTCTGCAGAGCTATTGGAACTTCTCTAGCTGGCCTGATAACTGGACTGACATCCAGATCTAACTTCATGGAGTACACAACTGGAAGCTTGCCTTGTTTTTCTTCAAATAGATCAGCATAGATAGAAAAAATAGACTGAGCAAAATAAGAGTAGTGGTCTTTTAAGCTAACATGGTGAACTTCTTTGTTAAATGAAAGCAGTCCCATTTTCAAACTGTCTTTGATGCCTAATAATGACTTGACTTGCCTCTTGACCACATAAAATAATAAGTCGTAACTTCTACCCACACAGTAACATGAAAACAATACTGAGCCTTCATTTGAATCTCTTCACCACCGTAAGCAACAAGCTTCTCACACTTTGTAAAATCAAGCCTTTCACCAGCACTTACTCTAGAAAATGTTTCTGCAGACATAACATTGCACTTGGAACCTGTGTCAACTGTGAGCTTTGTGGGTTTGCCATTTATCCGAACAGTACAAAATACTTCATTCTAGGGCTATAAATCTATAGCATTGACTGTTTCATTAAGCACTAACACACCATCAACATAAAAAGAATGAGACTCTGGGTCATGGCTTTCTAATTGATCAACTCATTTCTTAAAGTGATCTCTTTTAGTAAAAGAATGTGCACTCTTTGATTTACAAAGCCTTTCGAAATGATTCCATTTATTATATCTGTGGCATTGTTGACCAAAAGCTAAGCACTTTTCTCTTCAGAGTCATGACTATTACCACAATTATGACAGTTGGCAATGAAACTAGGTTGCGGCCCATGCTTTGAGTTTGCTGACTAACTCTTATGCTTCACTGAGGCTGTGCAAACTCTGAAACTTGCTAGAAAGCTCTGAGGTTTACCAGTGGGTATGGCAGAGACTACAGTTGCTGCCATGTGCCTGAATCTACTTCTTTTAACCATGTGCTGCATACTATCTATGTGAGCTTTGCTGCAGTAACTTCTAAAGCTATTCCCATTTGTAAGCATATCCGTGTGCTTTTCTGTTTGCTCATATATCTGACAAATCTCAATGGTCTTATTCAAAGTTAAATCACTGTTACAAAGCAAAATCTTTTTCACAGCATCATCTTTACTACCACACCACAAGTCTGTCCTTTATCATCTCATCCCTTAAATCACCAAATCTGCACATTTTAGCTTTATTTCTCAGGTCAGTTATATATACTCAAACATTTCACCAGGCTTTTGATCCCTTGTGTAAAATAATTGCCTTTCCATTGTAACATTTGTCTGGGGGTTACACATTTCTCTAAAGTTACATTTTAAGCACTCAAGGTCCTCCCTTGACTCAGCCTGTGCAACAATATGATTGTTTTCCCCCTCCAGCATATACAGCAGGTGCATACACAAATGAGCGTTCCCTTTCTATGGCTTCTGACCCAGCTAAATTAAGTAGAATAAATAAATGCCTTTGTACGGTGATCTTTATCAGAAAATGCAACCTGTATAAAAATGTTGTACTCTTGCTCAAACACTCTCCAGTTCTCAGCAATATTATTGTAAAATACTAGTGGACCTCGTTTTCAAAATCCTTCGGCCATGCCAACAAAGTATGTACAAACACACTGAAAAGATGGCCCTTGTAATTATATAGGAACAAGTTGCCTCTCTGCAGCTTGCAGTAACACAAAAATGCACAATAAACTCTTTGAAATACTGTACTTTGTGAAATATGCTCTGAAATGTCTGTATTTGCAAAATAACTTTACTGTAACACTGCAAAATCACGTGAACACTTCTTACACTTCTGATAACGCAGATAGCCTCAGTTAATACAAAAAATACAGATTCACAAAGCACGTATTGAAAAATGTGGTTGTTTCTCTTTATTTTATTCATTTTATGCAATTTGGACTTTATTTCAAACATTTTGCATAGTAATTTGAATAATTCTAGCAATATTGCACATTTTGACTTATTTTAATATCATGTAGCGCAGTCTGTATGCTTCGTTTCATATTTTGCAAATAAGAAATAGCTTGAGCAAGTTTAACATTAGAAATTTGTTTCTGACCTGTTTTTTTGCAGATTGTACATGTAGTTTCCAACAGTAGCTAGATGTCTCTTGAAGTCAAAGTAGAAAAACTGGAGTTATTTCTTGTTTTTAGATATGCCACTTCTGACACCATGTTGCTCGTCCCTCTACACTTAGAAGACAAGCAGGTAGGGCAGTTCATTTAAGATGCTTTAATACATAGAAATACAGCAGGATGGATAGCAGCATCAACAAATATAAACAAACTGATTAACAGACAGAGCTTACACACAGGCATGCTTACACCTCAACAACTTACTACAAAATGGCACTCTGTCCCTGCAAGTGCTCAGTAATTGATACACTTAATACATGCCCACAGGAGGTTTCTTAAAGAGATATACACACCGATCTACACATGTTAAAGAAATTAGAGAATAATACAAAAGATTTTTACAATACAGAAAAAGAAAAATATAAAAAAAATCAAGAAAAAATAGGGCATTACTGTTTAGGCAAAGATATTATTTACAGGGCATGAGGTATCTGTATATCTGGGTAAAATAGTAAAGGAGGATATTCATATTATAAGATAAATGAAAAATGTAAAACGAGTGATGAAAAGAACACAAGAGCAAATTATGAATATTGTATTTCAGCATGTGAAAAAATTGTATAAGAGTATAAGGATAGAAAACAAGAGAGAATGAAAAGTAAAGACATTTACAAAATGAGTTAAGGAATAATTCAAAAAGTGAATTTGATTAAGTACTTAAGGAAGTAAATGTTGATTCAGTATCAGGCCCAGATGGTATAGAATATGGAATATACAAGAAATTAATGGAGTGGCAAAGAGCATATTTTCTAAATGTACTGAATAAATGGTTGAAGGAAGATTTTGTTTCTGAAGAGTTATATAGTGAGATATTAAAATTTATGTGGAAGAAAGATGAAAAGAATTAAATTAAACACTGGAGACCCATCATGCTAAATAACAAGGATTATATATTTTTTCTGAGAATAATGCAGAGAAGAATGGAAGAAAGGATGAGGGATATTATGAAACAAAGTATATATGGTATAAAAGGGAAGGGATCTCTAGACTTGTTATTAGCTGTGAGAGAAATTCGGGATGATGTAAGTAAAAGGGAGGATGTGAAAATTGGAGTTTTTGTTTTATTGCTGTTGTTGATCCATGGATGATCTTTGAACTTTTGCTGGTATTTTGTGTTTTTGCTTGTTGGCTTGTTTTGTACCAGCAGAGCCACATGGCTGAAAATGCTTCCATAGAATTGGATTATGTTCCAAGAGAAAATGAATTGTGGTTGAAATGGGAAAGTATTCTACACAGAGAAGAAAATCTGCTTCTGGCCATGAGTTTTGAAGGGAATCCTGGGGATCATGTACCAAGTAAAGCGGATGGTTATCAGCAGTTCATCCAGAAGGTAAAAGATCTTGAGAATGATATTTATAAATGTAAACATCTCAGTTGGCAGAGACAGCACCTAGAAGCTTGTCTTCATTTTAATGTGATTCTGAGGGGTATGAAGGTTTTATGTATGCCCACATATAGGGAAACCCACCCTGAATTGCTGAAACACTGGCAGCAATTGAACCTAGAACTGAGTCAGAAGTACATGCAGTTAATCACTGACTATTTCGACCCTATAGAACAAAGTTTAAGCTCTAGTATACAACAACAACACTGTGACATCAATGAAAAGTTTGAAGGGGATGTCTATACTAGTGATTTGAACAATATGTATGTAAATATCTCATTATATGAGAACAGACTAAACAGCGTAAGCTGCAGCGAGATTTTACAGACTTTAGCCTCGGACATGTATTTACATGGACGCGGTATAACAATAATGCTATTGGGTCTGATATACAAAGAGACACTCAAGTGGAAGAGACAGAAATCTCTACACTTTATATACCAAATATGCCTTCGCCGGTCCTTGTTGCCAAGACACAGGAGGTGTGTCAGAGCAGTAGCACTCCACAACCTGTTATGTCTCAAGTGGTTTCTGAGTTTGGTGTAACTCCTTTACCCAATTCATAAGCTAGCAATCAGGTTTTGCAGGGAGTAAGACCTAAACAGCTTATCCCATTGACTTTGGGTCACTTTTTACTGCTACCGGTAAAACAGAACATACAGAGGCAACAGCAATGCTCAATAAGTCGAGGAAGAAGAAAAAGGAAGTTCTCAGGGGAGAAAATAACTCCAAACTGAAGACAGAAATAGTGAATGAACATGTGGTTAATTTATCGGATTATTGTTTGAATGAAGCTGAAACAGCTGTGTTAAATAAGGATCTAACTTTCATACCCTCTGCATGCACTGAAGTAAGTGAACTGTCGACAGACTTAAAATTGTTTGACCGTAATATAGCATTAAAATTGTGTTTTAAAGATGATAAAAATTATGAAACAACAAAATTATATAAAAAAATCTCCTTTGTACCAGTCATACCTAACCATGTTGAGTCATTTATCAGAGCTTGTGAGAAAGAAATTTGTGAGAGTTTCTATGAGAACAACAGGGGTTCTTTTTATAATCTTACAGCAGATGAGAGATATGCCTTACGATCTTTACAGAATAATCAAGCACTAAGTATAAGACCTGCAGATAAAGGAGGGGCTGTGGTAATTATGAATAAATGTGATTGTGTTCAGTCTATGCATGAAATGTTGAATGAGGCACATACCTATATGTTAATAACATATGCACAGTATTTAAATATTGTTAAAAGCGTTAAAGACAGTATATATGAATTGTTGATGTGCAGACAAATTGATGAAAAAGTATGTAGTTTTTTTACTGTGGATCATCCAAGAATATCATATATTAAAGGGCTGCCTAAAATACATGAGTCCATACATAAACCACACCTAAGTCCCATCGTAGATGGAGGTGGTTGGGCTACAGAACCCCCCCCAATCTATATGGAGAGCAAATTGGGGCCTCTGGTTAGAAAGATTCCTACTATCCTAAAAGATACATCTCAATTTTTAAAAGATCTAAGAGAGTTTAATGTAGGCTCTGTTTTGGGAGACTGTCTCATGGTGATGTTGGATGTACAGAGTTTGTTTACTTGTATACCCAATGAATATGGCATACAGGCAGTGAGAGATGTCATGAGAGAAATGGGGGGCAATAGTACTGATGATATTTTAATATGTACACTATTAGATTTAATATTATCTAACAACATTCTTATGTATGAAAATATGATTTATTTGCAGAACTGGGTGGTTGCCATGGGCACCCCCTGCGCAAATTCATATGCAAACGTGGTGGTTTATCACTGGTAGAAAGAACACTTATATAATAGTGCCTATAAAATGCATATAAGAATGTATAGATGCTTTGTTGATGACACTTTTATGTTGTGGGATGGAGGGCTACTCCTATTGTTTGACTTCATTAGATACTTGGAGTCTACAACAGATTTTTTAAGGTTTACGATATCTTATTCCCATGAGAGCATTGATTTCCTCGATGTCTCTGTATACAGAGACAGGCTAGGAAATATAAATACTAAATTGTTTCGTAAAACATGCTGGAAAAACAGTCTTTTGGATTATAATAGTATGCACCCTAGGCATGTATTCCCGAATATTATTAAAGGGCAATTGAGTAGGGTCAAGAACATATGCAATGTGCATGCTGATAGAGAGAAAGAATTAGATTATTTACACCAGTTATTTGTGGAGAGGGGATACAAGGAAACTGTTTTCCGAGATATCAAGGACAATACCCTTCAAAAAGGCAATAAAACTAATACTATAGATGTAGAGCATGCAACAAATGCAGTTACAAAGAAGAATAAGGTGCGTTTTATTACTAAATATGCCAGTGATAGTTATAAGGTATGCAATATAATTAAGAAAAACTGTAATTTTTTGACAATAGATATACAAACAGAGAAAATTATAAGTGAAGTTCCTGGCTTTGCATATAAGAACAAAAATTATTTGAAACAGTTACTTTGTAACGATCGGCAGAAGAAGGTTATGGTTTCAAACAAATTAGGAACATACCCTTGTAAAAACTGTATGATGTGTCATTATATATTTACACTTCAGGAGTTTAAACATCCAGTTCTACCCTTCATTTTCCAGCCTAGATTGTATGCCACTTGTAATACAACTAACTTAGTTTATATGGCAGAGTGTAAAGGATGCAAGTGTTTTTATATAGGCAAAACACAGAAACATCTTAGAGATAGGATGTATCAACATATGTATGACGTAAGAAATAATAACAAATTAAATGCTTTAGCCAAACACATTATGGAATTTCCTGCACATGAATTTGGATTCAGAGTTTTACAAATTGTTTTTAATGATAAGAGGGGAGGTAATTTTAATAATTAAGTGGAACATGCAGAATTAAAGTGGATTTTAAAACTGCAAGCTCCCATACACCCATGATTAAATAACTATGTGTGTATAAATCGGAAGCTCGCCCCCTTTAAAAGAGTATAAGACTGAATTTTGAGCAATTTATTTATTTTTAACTTTTAATTGATGAATTAATTGGTTTTTAAATTAGGTAATTGATGAAGCTTTGACTATAAAATGTGTATGTGCTTTTGTATTTTTATTGAAGACTTGAAAAAGCGTAGTGTTCTATGTGAAAGCGCTTGTCTAAATTAAAATTATTATTTTTAAGCCATGGTGGTCATCTGGAGTTTTTGTTTTATTAGAATATGGAATATACAAGAAATTAATGGAGTGACAAAGAGTGTGTTTTGTAAATGTACTGAATAAATGGCTGAAGGAAGATTTTGTTTCTGAAGAGTTATATAGTGAGATTTTAAAATTTATGTGGAAGAAAGATGACAATAGGTTGGGAGGGTGGCCTAATGGTTAAGGTGTTTACCTTACACACACAAGGTGCAGGGTTCAAGTCTCACAAGGGATAATTGGTTAGCTTAAAATGGCTCAAAAAGGCAGTTAGCTTAATACTAATCTATGAACCTAAGAATTAAATTAAACAATGTAGACCCATCATGCTAAATAACAAGGATTATAATTTTTTTCTGAGAAGAATGGAAGAAAGGAGGAGGGATATTATGGAACAAAGTATATATGGTATAAAAGGGAAGGAATCTCTAGACTTGTTATTAGCTGTGAGAGAAATTTGGGATGATGTAAGTAAAATGGAGGATGTGAAAATTATGGTAGGTGATATTTGCAAGTATGGAATAGATAATACAATTAGGAGAGTGCGTATGTCAGCAAATGTGAATAATAGCATGATGGTGTTAGTGAATGGGTGGCTGATTAAATAAATATACATGCAGTGTGATATAAGACAATGTCCCTTGAATAGAATATTTTTTGTGCTGGTGAGTGAAGTACCTTACAAAATAAAAGATGCTAGATACAAGATGCAAAAGGAGGTAGTTTTGATGTATGCAGACATAACTGTAGTTGCTAAGAACAAGATATGGATGAGGGAAATGTTGGTTAGTCCATATGGATGCTGAAATGAAAGGACCTTGATAAAGATAAAAGTAAGAGATTGGGTAATGTGGTGAAAACTGAGGGGGGTGTATTTTTCAATGAATGAAGTGTCTTTACTAGGAAAAAAAATGAGAAAATGTATGTAGTTAAGATGCAGTGGGAAGGCTTGATTAAAGAAATTAAAGAAAATATGTCTTCCTTGCAGGAAGTATAGATTAACACTCAGGAAAAAGGTTTATCTCGTGAACTCGGTATTAATGGAAAAAATAGCATATATGTCAAATGTTTATATAATTCCAGTAAAATATGAAAAGGAAGTTGTGCAGTTTGTGTTTTCTTTCATATGGAGTTCAAGATTAAAGCCAGTGAAAAGAGATGTGTTGTATATGACTGAAGATGAACACAGAGATTGAGGTTACTAAATCCAGCTTCTCATTCTGCTTGTTTAAACTTGTATAAAATATTAAGTGGTTAAAGGAAGAGAATGAGACTTTACTAGTAAGAATGTTTTAATGTAAGTACAACATTTCTGGGAGATGATGAAAATAAGAAAAAAAGAAAAAAGAATATGCAAATTAATAAATTACAAATTATCAAGAAAAAAACACTAACATGGAAAATAAAAAAAATATTATATAGAGAAAGACATAAATATATGGTAAAATAAAGTGATAAAACAATCAGCCAAATTCAGTAAAACTTACATGGTCCATTTCTACCATGTGCACGTCGTGCTGTGACATGCACACAGCAGCACAGTGTTTTAGATTCAGTATAATGCTCTACATGGTGTGTAGAGCCACGCACTGCCGTGCAGACAAGGTAAACACCTTGGCATACTAATTACAGCATAAGCAACTGTACTGTATGCTAATCAACCAATCCAACACTGAGGATCTATTCAACAAGCTATAAAGCAACTGTGTAGACTCAGTGCTGATTTTTCCTGCAAATTCCAAAACCTATTGGAATACAGCCACAGAAAGGAGTCTACACATAAACAATGTTAGGGGCTGCTGTTGCTTTAATTCATTTGTATCTGCAACAGGCCGAAGTGTATACTGCTGCTGCTAAAAGACCTAAACTAAGTAGGAGAAGAATTTTCAGACCCTGTTTAACTTATCATAACCTACATGACATGGATATTTTAGAGTGCTACAGGGTGGATAGAGACACACTACATGAACTCTGCAGCCTGTGTCATCCACAAGTCAGAGCTAGGGCAAACAGAGGGGAACCCATCCCATTGTAGACAAAGGTATGTGTAACACTTAGAATCTTAGCTACAGGTACCTTTCAGAGACGAACAGGGGACATGCTGTGGGTGTCACAGTCATCAGCATCCAGGATCCTCCATCAGTTCCTGAATTCTATGCTTCAACATGCCAGTGACCATATATATTTTCCCTGTATTCCTGAAGATAGGGCAAGAAATATGCAGGAGTTCTACCATGTAGCACACTATCCAAAAGTATTGGGTGCCATAGATTGCACACATATAGAAATTAAGACACCACCCAGGGAACAGGGAAGGCTCTACATAAACAGAAAGGGCTTCCACTCTATTAACTGCCAAGTTGTGTGTAATGCCAAGGAAATCATCCTGAATGTGTATGCTGGCAACCCTGACAGTTACCATAACTCACATATTGGGCACAATATCCCACAGGGTCATTTACTGGGGGATGCAGGTTATACACTGGTACCGTGACTGATGGCACCCATCAGAAATGCACACACACCCACTGAAGAATGCCATAATGAAGCACATGCTCAAACCAGAAATATACAGCATGTGTTTGGGCTGCTGAAGTCACAGTTCCACTGCCTAGATACATCTGGGGAAGTCCTGCAGTATAATCCATGGACATGTAATGAAATATTCACAGTATGCACCATGCTACACAACATAATCCTTAGAAAACAGCTTCAGCAAGATCAGCAATGGGAAGGAGCACACATCCCACCACCAATGGCAAGGTCACCACAGCCACATGCAGGTGAGAAGTAAGAGGGGAAAGCAGCAGCTGCTGTGGGTGTAGGCAGATGTAGGCATGCTCAATATGCCCTCTCATCGGCTAAGAGACAACACATAGCACACTCACTCATCATCTAAGGGCCTAAAACCTTCCTCCTACTCACATACATGTAGTAACATTGATGCTTGTCAACTCACACAACCTTTACCTTCCCATGTATTTGGTGTGTACTGCTTGCATCAGACAGAGTAAGCCCTGAACTAAAACTGTTAAAAATGCTGAATTTACAAGGTAAGTCTTGAACCTGGAGTGTATTGTGTAATAATATGAATGAGTGGCATATCCTAATATTTCATTATTTGGTACTGTAAGCAAGTAAAAGGTGGGAGATTTGTACAGAAATGACCTTAACATGTGACAGCAGATACATATTTGACTGATATAGTAGGCCTCAGGCATCAAAGATTCACCCAGTCATACCTCCCAAAAGTATTGATGATCACTGCATGCCCTCAGTTTAGCACCATTCATTTGTACTGGAAAATCATTAGACAGAGGTTAGAAAGTAATGATACACATTGCAGTTTCAGACTTCACACCCCCTCACAAGATCATTCACAATAAAGTGGGGAAATGTTGATGCTATCAACTGTCTAACTTTCTAAGGCCAATATAAGTCAAAGGTACAATTACCAGTTAAACACTACAAATACAGATATACTAATCACTAAGTCAGCTATGCACCCTGAGCATCAGACACAAAGCTTATGTATCTCTGAATACAAAAGATAGAAAACAGGGATATGGCACAGTTATCACCACTTGCACAGAGTGTTGTGCAGGGGAGGCAGGAAGCACAGGCTGACACAAGAGGTTGGTGAGTGTGTGTGAATAAGAAAGAGAAGCAGGCAGGCATTCAGATAAACCAGCAAATGGCCAGTGAGACAAAATAAGTTTTAAGCTGCACAGCTGAACCATGTAATTGTTGTGTTGTGTCTATAGAGGTCCTCCAGGGGAAATTGGTGTGTGAGTGTCTGCATGAACACAGCCAAACTCTGTGCTAGCTCTACATTTTGGTATATCATGCAGCTGTGAGCCATGCATGGTAGAGGTGGCAGTTCATTGTTGTCATCCCCAACCACAAGAACTGGTTCTGCCAGGAGCTGCACTGGCATATCCACACCCATGCTCAGATGCACTGCTGCTACCTGAACGTGACTGATGTCTGATGAATGAGCTCCCTTTACAGGGATGCCTAAGATCATGACTCCATGGCCTGTCACATCTGGGTATGGAACCCTCACCCACTGACTGAGCAGTGGAAGTACTGCCACTATGGGAGCATGATTAGGCACCGCCACATAGACTAACAGCAGATGATGGGACTGACCTGCACCCAAGAGGATGCTGTTCCCCTCCCAGTAGACATTCCATCACAGATACTGCTCGTTCCATGACAAACACTCCTCATTCCATCACTGCAATGTGTCATTCATCTGATCCATTGAATCTGCAACACATTGGAGACAATCATACATATCAGCCTGTGCCACATCTACAACCCTGAGCATTTGTCTGGAGCACCTATGGGAACATGTCTGTGCCTCCATGATAACCCTAAACATATGTTGAGTAGCAAAGGAAGAGACACTTGGATCAGGTGAAGGAGGGACAGCAGGCCTCCTCTGAGTACACCTAACAACCCTCCTGCATGACACCTCACCCACACTTTGGCTATCAAATCAACAGACACTGAAGCTGCAGAAATCACACTTCCCTGATCAGTGGCCTTGGCCTCCACCTGTCCAATAGCTGAGGGCTCGGCTCACTGGAATGGGTAGACATAGGCCTACTGGCTGTGTCCAATGGAATTGCAAGGGATGGTTGTGTATCAACCTCAGTGTCAGATTCAATCTCTGCACCCCCTGACTGTACCTCTGTTTGACCACCATCATCAGCAGAGTCTGCTGATACACTGATATCAGGTGGTAGAGGTCCCACACCTCCACTGTCAAAAAAACAAACAAACAAACAGTGTTGCCACTATTACAGTCAGTACAGCAATACACACTACAGTCCTAACATCAACATCACACACTAAAATATTTATTTAAATTGCTCATCAGTGCTAGCATAAAAATGTTTGGCTTACCATTTGCAGATGAGGTTCTCCTCTGCAAGCCAGATGGTACTAGAAGAAGTTAAGCAAAAGGTAATGGCAACATCATCACAGCTAATAGTAACACAGGGGGTAATACTTTTAACCCTTTTTATGTCCATTAACTATACTTTCAACAAGAACATATCCAACCTAAGCTAATCAGTTGGAATGTGTGTGTAACTGTAGCAACCATCAATCATCCCAATTAATAGAAAAACAGGGAGTAATACTTTTAACCCTTTATATGTCCATAAACTATAATTTCAACAAAAACAACTCCATTAAGCTAATCAATCAGAATCTGTTGGTAAGTGTAGCAATCTTCAATCCCTCTACAAAAAAAATAATTCTTGTGACACAGAAGTGACATATTGATTCCAATTGTTTTACTATACAACAGTATTCAACCATTGAAATACCAAAGCCTACCTGAAAGCTGCTCCTGTGACATGCTTGCTGTCCCTGAAACTGTTGCTCTGATGTCAAATACATGTTGTTCTGCACTTTCTTGGGAGCTGTCTGGATCCCTGACAGTGGACAGAAACTCTTCATTTCATGTTAGTGGTAGCTCCATAACAGGCTCTTCCCTTTTACCCATCAGATCATGGCCCACTGCAGCTGCCCTCCCCCATGCAGATGTGATCATGTCACTGGCCCTACAGCACACCTGCTCATATGTCCTGTCATGGCCATCCACAGCATTAACATAATCCACAATCTGGTGCCAAATTTGCATTGTGTGTGCCATATCTCCCTGTCCTCTTTCAAGCAGAAAGGCACCATGTTGCCTAAAAGCATCCACTATCACTTGATTTCCAGCATCAGTGAAGGATGGTCTTCGATGACTGACATTCCTGGGTGGCATACTCCTAGGTGTCCTAATAGACAACAGAAGGATAGTACACATAAGTATCACATAACTGCAAAATAACTGTTCCCAGATAAAACAGAAAAGGTAGCATCTCAATATTACCCACTGGAAAAAACATAAAACAGTCTAGAGATGTGAAATATGAACAACAGGCTGGATGCAAAAAAAAAAGGAGAGTAACAACAGCAACATATTCTTCTTTGTACCATAACAGAAATGCAGCCCCCCCCCCCCCCAAGAAGAACAGGCAAATGACACATTTTGCTAACAAACCATCTTTGAAATGCTAAAAGTGCTATCAAATGAACTTCCTGAAACATTTGTACATATTTATCACAGAAGAATTCCATTTTATGATATTGGCAGTCATGTATACCTGTGAAATGCCTTGACAAACATGTCCATGGCATCAGTACACTTCTAACTAATGCATATGGATAAAAGTGCACATGCCTTTCCTTCAGATTTTTCTTAATTACATTCCAACATATGCAGTATGTAGCTGACAAAATGCAAGCATATCTTCTGAAGTTCAATAATCCTTTGTACAGATATATCCCAAAGTAATAATGTATGTTCAGTCTTCTCCACATAAGCAAGTCTCATCTCCTTCAGTTTGCCTAGCTACATGGTTGCCTTTTTATATTTATTTTTATTTACTTATTTTATTTGTTTATTTAACATTTGTTTATCAGGAAAGTCTGACTGGACACAGGTCCTTTTTCAGTGAGGGCCCAGGGAGAAAATCTCCATGAGTAACAGTAAATTTTAATGCATAAATTACAATAATTAATAATTAGTATAAAGTAAACAAAATACTTCCACTGTGGTGCAGCGGTAGCATTGTTGCCTCACAGCAAGAGGTTCTCCTGTTTGATTCTTGGCTTGGGTTGGAATTGCCTTCTGCGTGGAGTCTGCATGTTCACCCCACGGTCGAGTGGGCGTTCAAAAGACATGCGTTGAATGGGCGTGCCTTCGTTGAAGGCTGGGCATCGGGCTGGCAACTCGACACCATAAAAACCAACTGTTGCCAATCATTAGCGGACCGGAGTTCCGCTGTGGTGACCCCTAACTGGGAAAAGCCGAAAGACAAACAACAAGTATAAAGTAAACAAAATGTAGTATACATAAGAAATGCAAACTTGTTACATCATGACAACAAAACCTAGACTTTGAACATAGCTAGTACTATTTGTAAAGTATGACTTATGTCAAGATATAAGGTTAAGACGGGTCTCCTTCATATGGTCGACTCTTCAGAAAGTCAACTTTCATATGGCTGAGATCATATGATCGATTTTCAAAAAGCCGACCATGGGGAACCACTATCTCCGTACAGTGCGGAATGGGAACATTTCCTCTTCCGCACTGTAGTGCAATCTCAGAGTTGGTATATTTAAGTTATGGGGGTGTGGGGGCGGATCCCCCATAGGGGTTCAGGGGGGCTTGCCCCCCTACTAATAGTTGAAAGGTCAGTGTTTGATGTGTATGTGTTTATTTTACATGGTCGGCTTTTCAAAAGTTGATCATATGGTCTCGGCCATATGAAAGTTGACTTTCTGAAGAGTTGACCATGTAAAGTAGACCCGTTAAGACAGGCCGGTAGGAATAAATGATTAAACATCGGGGAAGTAGTTGGATATGGTAGCACTGGGGCAGGTGGGATATGGGGGCAGAGTAGGGGAGTGGAGTAAGCCCAAAGGGTGAATGGAGTGGGCTGAGCAAGACCCAGCAGGAGGGAGTAAAAAAAAAAAAACAGACAGGAGACGGGACATGTAAGTAAGGCAATACACTATGTCAGAGCTTTTAATCTTACAGAAAACAAATGTTGCTAGCAAGCTCTTTAAGGATGAGTAAAGCTAGAGGAATTGGGACTGAAGTAAAGTTTTGTTTTGGAATAGTTTTGATCTTAGACTCTGGAGCTCACAGAGGGAATAGGGATCTTTTACAATTAGCAGAGTATGTCACAAATAGTGGCCAACTTGATTAAAGCTCCCCAAGTTGGAAGCTGAATGGAGCTCATGCATCTGTGCTCACCTTACAATGACAGTCACAAAGTAGGAGAAAATTGTTAAAACAATTCAATGACAGTCACCTAATGATTAATTGTAAAGGAAGGCTTATATATAAAAGTAAGTTGAGATTTTCCAGGGGTGATTTGAGCTTTTGCTGAAACTTTCCTTCAGAACCGGAGGTAGGGAGCATGATCCCAAGGCTTGTAGAAGGCCCAAGCAACTAATGATTAATTGTAAAGGAAGGCTTGTATATAAAAGTTAGTTGAGATTTCCTAGGGCTGATTTCAGCTTTTGCTGAAATTTTGCTTCAGAACTGGAGGGGAGTGCAATCCTGAGGCTTTTAGATGGCCCAGATAAACTAATGTTTAATTGTAAAGGAAGGCTTGTATATAAAAGTAAGTTGAGATTTCCCCAGGGCTGATTTGAGCTTTTGCTGAATCTTTGCTTCAGAACTGGAGGTATGGGGAGCTGCGATCCTGGGGCTTGTAGATGGCCTGAGCAAATGTGAGCGCAAACAGCAGACTAAGGGAAGCTCCTGCAGGTTAGAACTACATTACCTGGTGTAGATTCAGGGCTGTTATCATGGTGAACATGCAAATTAGGTGCAAACTGATTAGAATTGCTGAATCCCAAACACTTGGCTCCATGTTTGAGATGTAAACATAGTGCAGGCACTCCTTCAGTGTTTGTTTTTAATGGAGTGCAACTGTGAATGATTACTGCTTGGGAGAAGGAAAACACAACAGCACTGCAGGCTGCCTTATATCCAATAGGTGTGTCAGGTTAGACCTACAAAGTGTTAGATGTGAGGCTGGAAATGTAAGTAAGCACCACACAATTCACAGGTTATGTTCATTAACATCCAACATGTTTAATGCTATACATTTGCTGGCAACTGCATATGATATTATTTCCACTTAATATCCTCACACATTTTAAGGCCAATGATATAGAATGGCTTACAGACTACATGTCTCAGATTACTGGTCAGATAACTGAAGAATGATCAACAAACACAGAGAGGTAAGACAGAGCTGTATATTTGCAAGCACTAATCATAACAGGTTGTGTGCACTAAGTCTACTACATCCAAAAATAATAAATGTACAAAAAAAAACAGTTGCATGGTTTCATATTACTGTAGGTGTTGCAGATGGTTGTGTGCAGAATTATTTCAGTTTCTTGCTGAAAAGCTGTTAGTGTGGCAAAGAGGGATAAGGCACCCATCCTGTGCTTTGAAGATTCATTGAAATGAAAGTTCAAATTCACATCAGTTTAGACATATTTCATGTGAACCATCATATTCTAGTGTGTATGTCACAGACTGATTTCCTCATTCCAACTACTTGTCCTTTTTTGTCTTTTTTCCCTTTTCTGTCTTGTTTTTTTAAATTTTTTGAGGGACAGTGTTTGCTTGATGTGCTGCATAGCTCAATCACGGGAACAGAGGAAATGAATGTTGGGTTTGGCTGTGCTTATCTCATTTGCACGGTGTGGCAGTGTACAAACTGGACAACCGGACCACCATGGAATCAGACAGGATCCAAACAGCCAAAAATAGAAACTGGATGCATTCAATAAATTCTATTGGACACCTTGCAAACCCAGTAAGCAGCACTGCATGGCAGCTAACACAGTGGCCTTAAGAATGATTAGTAAATTAGGGAACATCATGTAACTACTCCTGTAGAAGCAGGTGTAAGTGTAGGGCTGGAGTACAGATGGTATTGGGTTCTAGCACAGGGTGTACAAACTTTTACTCTTGTGACAGTGAAGCTTTAACAATGAAATGAAACAGACAAATGTTATTGCAACTTTCTTGTAACAACAGGTGTAAGTGTAGGGTTGCCATGCACATAGTCCTGGGTTCTAATACAGGACATTTATTTTATCATTTATTTATTTAACATTTGTTTACAGGGAAAGTCTGACTTGGAACAAAGCCAATTTTCAGCAGAGGCCCGGGAGAAGCACTCCAGATGCATGTCTTTGAATTGTGGGAGGAAACTGGAACACCCGGAGGAAACCAACACGAATGCAGGGAGGACATGCAGACTCCACACAGAAGGCACCCCAGCTGTGAATCAAACCAGAGAACCTCTTGCTGTGAGGTGACAATGCTACTGCTGCACCACTGCCCCTTCCATACATGCTATACATTTTTAATGTAGTTCCACTTCCCATTATATTTGTGATGCCCCACTTCTGGGCCAGTAATCAAGAGCCTCAATCCTCACTACTGGCACCTGTGAGGAACTTTCAATGTGAGGATAACAGGTACACACACAGTATCTCCAGATGTAGCTCTCTGCATCAAGCACAGTCAAGCATAATTTCCCATAAGAGCACACGGGGAACATAGTCAGTCTATGGCTGGTATCTCCCTCTTTCTCCAGATCCCCACTAAGACTCCCCACTGGCACAGCTATAGAGTTGAGTTCTCTGCTAAGTGTCCAAGCCAAGACCTCCAGCACCCTTTCTGTCCAACCAGTGCTTCACGTCACCAATCAAGTAGCTGAGACACACCCATACCTCTCAACTCTACAGATTTTTGCAGAATGTACAGATTTGTGCCTCAAATTTTTGGTCCATTTTCCAAAAAAATGTGGTTTTCTGGCAAATTATTGGTAAATCATTAAAGAATGATGTTAAGAATAATGACAGACATTTGAGTTTCAGACTTCAGACCCTTCAGAAATTTCATGCTAATGCAAAACCTGTTATTCTAGCAACTAAGTTTGTGAGAGCAATATAAAAAATGGTCCCACTTTTATTTATGGCTTTGTCCAGATTTTTGGCTCTAAGAGGTTTAGAGGTATGGACACACCCTCTGTGAGATTTGATTTACACACACTCACACACACACTCACACACACACACACACACACACACACACACACACACACACACACACACACGCACACACATGCACACACACCCACACACACACACAGACACACACACACACACACCTGGGAAAGGCTGGCACAGGTTTATTAGCTATACCCCCTTCTTGCCCAGACTATAAGGTAGTTACTACTACCACCAGGCACTCCTGCCAGCTACTTTAAGGGTCTTTCAAGGCTACCCAATATACTGAATCAAATTAATATTAATACAAATGGTAGTTTGACCAAGAGCAAGGCTGTTAGGAGTGGCCCACACAGTGTCACCAAATAAATATGCAAGTAGTCTCAAAACTTAAATATCTCTACAAAGATCAGGCACAATGAAATGTTTAAATATATTTAATAAATAAAAAAAGAACAAGAAGATACTAAATACATATTCACAGTGACATCAGAGTCCAAAATCACAGGAAATGCTTAAAATAAAATTGAAGGACAGGCTCAGACAAATAAAGAAAAACAATATCTAAACTAAGCTTCACTATATTCCTGACCAAATTAAAGAGAATTGCTATTCCCTACTTACTTACTAGAGCAAGGCAGATGATATGGTGAATGGTCCTTCTTGTTGTCAGGCTCAATACGGGATACATAATGCTCAGTCTCACTAAGAGACTGCTCAAAATAATATCTAAAATATTACTTTTGGGATAACTTGTAGAATGGCATGACTTCTAGTCATCTGACTTCTAGTTCCCATGCAAACCCCATTGCTGGAAACTGGCAGGATTTAGCACCTACCTGTAAAAATACACACATAAGGGCTTTTGCTCAGATATGTGGCAGATGCTGGAAGTCATAAAACAGTTTCATACCTCCATGCTTCCAGAGCAGTTATTAGTTCACCTGAACGATAATACAGAACGCTTCCTAGTAAGGACTTTGTGTCTCTGGCTGCATTGAAACCTGTAAGATAGCATCTTTATGATCTAGCCCATAAAGTGATTTAATTTCACATATATTTTAAAGTTTGCTGGACTAAGTTTACCCTTCCAGTTTCCTCTGTTAAGGCATATACATTTAAACAGTTACAATAGTGCATGTACATTTCTGTTCTCTTCAGTAGGGCACACTGTGGATTCATTTCAAACACAAGCACTTTACAAATACCTTTTCAACACAAACATCTGTGCAAATCAGTTTGATATACACATGACATACAGTTCTAATACATTTGTAACACAAACATCTTGTATAAATCAGTTTTTTATTCACAAATGTCATATAATTATTTACAAAATTCCAGCTAGCTGTGCTGGCAGTACCTCCTATCATCACAATATTCACGCTCACTTATAACACTTTAGATGAGCTCAAAGATGAACTAACCCATCACCTAAACACACTGTTTAAACTCAGCCTCTCTACAGGCTATGTGCCCATAGAGTGGTGCACAGCAGAAGTTATTCCACTCCACAAAGGTGGAGCCACAACGGACCCCAGGAAATATCGCCCTATAAGCCTGACAAGCTTGATCTGCAAAGCTATGGAGTGCATCATCATGGATCTCATTAACAGAGACATTGGAAACCTCCAAATACTGAACCATACCCAGTTCGGCTTTATTAAGAGCAGATCATGCCTCCTAAACCTGGTGGACTTCTTTGACACAGCTACCAAGGCTATAGAAGAGGGAAAGGTTGTCTACACAGTCTACCTACACCTCACAAAGGCCTTTGACACCATTCCCCACTCAGGTATTATAGACAAGCTCACCAGCCTGAACATAAACCCCTATGTCATGAAATGGGTTGTCAACTGGCTCATGGACAGAACCTACATAGTAAGAGTTGCGGGAGCTAGGTCTGAATCTAAACCGGTTACAAGTGGCATTCCCCAGGGCTCAGTCCTAGGACCCCTCCTGTATGGCATATACTTCTCAGAGGTACAGGCAAGCACAGGAGGACTATGGCTGACCAAGTTAATAGATGACTGCAATCTACGGGCTATAATTGACTCTCCAGTTGACACAGACATCCTCTAAAAGGGTCTCACTGAGACAGATACCTGATGTCAAAACCATGGCCTCAAGTTAAATGCCAAAAAGTGCATAGTCATCCCCTTTGGAAAAAACAAAGTACCCACAAACTACCACATAGGTGGTAGCCCCCTAAATACGGAAGATGTAATAAGGGATCTGGGGACCCAAGTAGATAGTAACCTCTCCTTTGATAATCACATTGCCAAAGTGGTTAGAAAATCCTTCGATGTGGCCCACCTAATCACAAAAGGGTTTGCATCCAGATAGAAAGAGGTAATTGGGCCCCTCTACACATCACTCATCAGACCCATCATAGAGTACAATGCCCCATTTGGGATGTACCTTACAAGACACCTGCAACAACTGGAAAGATCACAGAAGTACCTCACCAAGATGATCACTTGTCTCAAGCAGATGCCCTATGCAGCTCGACTGAAGAAACTCCAGCTGTACTCGGTTGCATACCACCTACTCAGAGGTGATCTCTGCCTGACATACAAGGCCATGTCCAACCCAGAATTGATGGACATTCTCCACCTAAAGAAAACTATATCCCCTCGAGCCACATGCTCCAGGGATCTAAACCTCACCACAACAATAAATAGGACGTGCTGGAGGGATAGATTCCTGTCCCAGTGACTTCCAATGCTCTGGAACAATATTCCAATCTACATTAGGCAGAGCTCCTCACTAACCCTCTTCAAGAGAAACCTTGACAAGTGGATGGGAAACAGAAAGTTTACCCCAGGGATCACTTCAATAGCTCTGCTGGACAGAGGCACAGGGAACTAATCTAAGGGGGTGGGGAAAGCCAACACATTCCGACTAGGCTTATTAATGCCTTCGGGCAGATAGCCTAGTACCTACCTATGAACCTAAGATAGTGGAGCTGATATGAATTATATATATGAGGGATGAGACACCATTATTGTGTTTTCAGATGTATGACTGAGGGTATACTGTCTACTATATTTCTGTATGTATAATTATGCTATCTGGACTTGCATGGGCTTCATATACAACTCAAACTGTCACCTGTATTTATGTGTGATTCCTGACTATGTCTGAGCAGTACTTCTTCTGTGGCAAATATGGAAAAATCAATGCTGTGGAGGAAAATGTTTTGCCCCTTATGTCTAGGTTTGAATACCACAGTGTAAAAGTCAATTTTCCCATTATATAAATGTAAAAACAAATTTGTCAGGTCATTACATTTATGCCCCAAGTGCATGTCTTCAAACCTAACTCACCTAAAAGCTACCTTCCAATTTCCAATAAATATTTCCAGGCTACATCAGCAGACACCCCTCAAACTAAGGCCAAGTGTCAGATTAACCTTCCAATTGCAATTATTTAATTATTCAGTGCTTGAACTGCTGCCCTCCTCTTACCATCATGCAAATGCATTGCTCGGGTGTGCACACTCCCTGTAAACACAATAACTGACATTGGTGGGAAAGCATCAGTCTCCATTGCTCTAGGTCTGTTGGTAGACATGGCTGGGATTAGTGGGGCAGGTGTTAGGTTTATGACACAGAGGTGGGGTGTCCAGGAGTCCAGGATATTTATTGGACTCCTGGTAAAGCACCACAGCAAAAGGCTTCTGCAAGTAGACTATTCTGGCTCCCAGTACAAGTCTGAGGCATGGAACAGTTTGGTCCAGGGTGTATCCAGTGCCACTGGTATCCCTTGCACTGGAGAAAAATGTAAGCAACATTTTAATGACCTACAGAGGAGAAAGAGGGATACTATCAACTGTTGGTTGGAGGAATTTAGGACTATGGATGTCCCACAACTGTGTAAGTATCAACTAAACAGAGTACTTGTAAGAGTTAGAAAACTCAATATAGGCAAGACTGGTATGCATAATGCTCTTCTGTTTTTTCTGTTCTTTCCCCAGCTGCCATGGATCAGGACTTCAATGTTTGGCCCTATGAAACTCAGTTGGAGAGACTGAGGGAGGCAAGTGGCATGTATGCAGCAGAGAAGTGTTATTGTAGCATTAAAAGTTAAAAATAGCTTTTCTGGTATTGTATAGAGTTGTATCAAATTGAGCATGCATAGCCCAACTGTAAAAGCAAGTATGCATGCATTAGTCTGCAGCACAAACCAATTGTAACAGTCCAATATTAGACTTTAGTCAGATGTTGTGGGTTCAAATACCACAATTCACAGCTACACAATACTGCTATTTCTTCAATAATATTTACATTAAATTAAAAACTCTATACCAGTGGCACAAATACCCTGCTGTAAACCATAATCTGTATAATTGGAACACACATAAGTGCAATGCACAATACAAGGATTACTTCCAAAAATCTGTAGTATAGTGTGCATCTGTTAGGAGGTATACTTAAATATAAAACTTAATATAAAAGAGATATTTAATTGTAGTAATGCATTGTATGTCATATATGATGGTACTAATTGTATCTCTTTTTTCCTCTCACCCCAACCCTTATCTCTCTTTACTTATTTTCTTTATTTTTATTTTATTTGATTTTTTTTTTCTTTTTTTTTATTTTTATGTGTCGTCAAAATGTCTCCATGTCATCCATGTGTACCACATCACTAAATGCTCCACAGCACAGCGAGGTATGCCAGCCCCATTGGATCAGCCTGCCCCTGCTCCACTGGCTCCCGCACTGATGCCCAGCACATCTGGGAGCCAACTTGGCAGCATTGCCTCTGCTGCCACTGCACTACCTGCACCCTTAGGTAGTCTTGCCTGGAGGCTGGTCCAGTGGTACCCTCCTGGACCAGTGTCAGAGGTGGTGATTTCATCAGCCACAGTGGGTTGCCAGGGATGGTGCATAGGGTGGTACACCATACTACTGGTGCACACCTACACCAGATGGAGAGGCTGCTCTCCCTCATGTTCCATAGGAGGAGGAGGAGACATCAAGGAGTCCAGCCACCAGTGGAGTAAGGTGACAGTGATGACAGTCCAGTGGGTGATGACTCGATTTTCACTGTCTCCAAGCCTGACAGTGATGGGCCTGAGTTGACACCTCCCTCACCCCAATCATGGTGTCCCCAAACCATTTGTGTCCATCTTGTCTTGTTTGTCTTGTCTGTCTGCAGTTGCTTCCTCACCTACCCAACTTACCTGACTCAGGCATACCTACTTGCCTTCTCCAACATTCCTCTCTCTCTGAAATAAAAATGAAATAAAAGAACAAATGGGCACCTGTCCCATAAAAAAAATTCTTCCCATACATATCTCTCCATTTTGCACGTGTCTTCTTAACACACTTGATTTGGCCACATTGGCTATACAACATGATTACATTGTGGTCATCCTTCTTTGTGGAGGTGACAGTCCAAATTCAGTTACTATTCTGCTCATATTTTCAGTTTACACTGTTAAAGAAATGGATAGTTATGTTTTTTTCCTACCTCCCCTCTGCACATTCCTGTACTGCTTTCCCTTTATTCTTCCCCTGCTTGCTCCCCATTTCATCACTTTCCTATCTACCCCATTTTCACCACTTTAATCTGGTCAAAAAATAGAATTACACACAGCCCACATAAGTAGCAGAAAAAGCAATGGATGCCTTCACGTTTTAGGCTCCATGTTTAGGCGGAAGTGTGAATCAGGCACCAATGTGCAGAGATGGTGAGTGGCATTAAAATACTATGGTTACCTCCATGCAATTCCACTTAAACCTGCTGCTCTGTGCAAACACACAGCAGCACATGTACTATAAAGAATGCATGTCATTGCACTAGCAATGTTAATTTAAAAGTATTTGAAAGTATTAGATACACCTGGATTCAAACTCAGTATCTCTGAGATCAAAAAGAAATGTGTCAGTGCATTTACACCTGCTTCCACAGACTCAGTTAAGCAAGTGTGTTTTATACACCCAATATTAGCTCTCAGACTTTAGCAATGCAGCTCGTGTTTGCGTGCTGCATAGCTACGTGCAAACATGAATAGTATTGGAAATGTGTATCTCGCATGAGCGGACACTTTGCCAACTGTTGAGCAAACCCGCTGCTCACTGTGCTAGGGAAAAGTAAATTTTTTTACGTATTATTGCTTTGTACTGTCCATTTCCTGTCTATGATATGAAATTTGATGAGGAAACATAAACTGAAGGCCCTATCTAAAAATATGTCACATGGTTACAATACAGCCATGTGTTGGCTCCCCCCAAGCACTGCACCCTGGTGTCTCAGTACTTTTTTTGCACATATATATCACCTACCTTACCAAAATTAGTATCCAGTACTGTCTGATATGCAATGCACATCAATCTGGTAACATGCAGAACAAGAACTATTGACCCATAAGCCTAAAAGCCTAGAGTTACTCAATGATGGTAACATATTACAGAAGAGGCTGACACAGACAAGTGATTGGTGCAATACTCTGAGACTAAAACTTAAAGCAAACAATGCCTCATTGTCCCCATTGGCAATGAAGTACCCCTGCTAATTATGATATACATAGCACCCCTCTAAGCTCAAACACAATGCTGCAAGACTTGGGAACACATGTTGATAGCAATCTACACTTCAATCACTATGTGTCCATAGTGGCGGGACACACATTCTACATTGCACACCTCATAAATATATCCATCACATCCAAGACCAGGGAGGTCATAGCTGTGCTGTACTCTACCTTATCAGATGATTAGTACAATGCTCTCTTCTGGCTGTACCTCACCAGATACCTGCAACAACTGGAGAAAATACAGAGGTTTGTGACCCGGAGAATCCAGGGCCTCCAAAACATGACATACATGGAAAGACTGAAAGACCTGTCACTGTACTCAGTATCATGCAAGTTACTGAGAGATGACCTGTGCCGGGCCTACAGAGCAGTCTCAGACCCTATCCTGCTGGAAATGCTAGACATCTGCAAATGAAATGGGACAAGAATAACTTGCTCCAGGGATCTCAGCCTAGCCTGTGACATAAACAGAACATGCTGGGGAGACAGATATATCACCCAATGATTGACACTCTTCTGTAATAGGCTCCCACTGCATGTGAAGCAGTGCTCCTCAATGAACCTATTCAAGTGCAACCTTGGCAACTGGATAGTTGATTGTAAATTCACCCCTGGGATGGCAATTATGTCCCTCATAGACAGAGCTAGTCGGTGCTGCTCACAAAATCGCTCTGCTAACATTGACCATCTAACTATGTTCAATAAGTGTACTTGTGTTTTTACACAACTAGGCTTGTAAATGCTCTAGGGCCATTAAGCTAGTAACCTCCTATGAACATATGAAGCTATGCAGGCCTCCTAACATCTTCTCTCCAACATGGCCTGCTGATGTCATCCAGTATAAATTTACTTGCAGTTTTGTATAAGTCAGACTTGTGCAATGGTGCTTATGTAATGTATTAAGGTCTGCAGTCTGTCTACTTCGATAAGTAGGGGTTCTGTTCTCATTGCAGTCAACTGTGTGTGTGTGTGTGTGTGTGTGTGTGTGTGTGTGTGTGTGTGTGTGTGTGTGTGTGTGTGTATGTGTGTGTGTCTAGACAGAACAGCAGAATTGTATATCCTACAGTTACGGCTCCAATGCCATAGATTGACAGTATTTTGATACTTACACATGCCTACACATCCATTTCATGCAGGCCTCCCAAAATCTACAACACCTGCAATGACGAGAAAACATGGGGGAGGGGGTTGTTAAGTCAGTAAACAAACACACAACCCAAGTATAATGTGGACATCACACCCTATAATCCAACAAATAGCTATGTGACCTGTGTCCTGGGGTACATGATAAGTGGGACATCCACCAGGGTGTGGTCACAGTGCTGACTACTCCTTTGTATTGAACACAAGTGCTGAGTGTGTGATGGACATCCACATCAGAAGCCAAAATACTTTCATAGTTCCCAGCCTTCATCACACCAGTAACTAAGTACAATGCACCCTTCTTCATGTATCTCCCTACACATTTTCCAGTGATGTGTAACTGAAGTGTACCCCCTTGTCACAATGAGCTGTCACACAGCTTATTGGCCATACCTAGTTATACATTTTGTGGCATATACATGACTGTCTGATAGTGCAGAACACCAATCAAGTTGTTACACCAGATGCATGTGTGCTACCTGTTCTGCTGATGCAAATACATACATAAGTGTTTGACAACATTAATAGCAAGGATATCATTCATGATAGTGTGGATTGTGCCATATACATACACCATGTGCACCAGCCAACTAGCCTGTATTGCTCATAATGTTGCATACAAGTATAGCAGTGTCCCTCCTAACACCTCCAGCAGCTGTTACAGTGCCAGGACTGAGTGTGGATGTATTATAATAGTTGTTCAGGTGTGTTTGTGCAGAATCATCTCTTATCACTCACATATTTTTCGTCAGAAGCATGGGATTACTGGTGGTATCATTCTGGTATTGTCCATGATTGTGGTTGGTTCATGTAATGTTTTCTATAATCATTTACCTGTGCCCCACTTGCTGGAGACCTCTGCTGAGATTACACTCATATGCAGACAAATCAGTTTGCACAGTTTCACAATATCCACCCAACCCCAATTGTATGTCAGATCTCTGATAGATGTCATCTGCATTATTCATGTAAGGATGATTATCTGACACAGACATCCTCCCTATTGTTATGTCACTTTGTGTGACAGTCACATAAAACACATTTTCACTGTGTGGTCCTTACTGTACCATATAGATATGTCACAACCATCTTCCATTGACATGTCCGTACATAGGTTGTTTCACCTGTCCTCTTTCCCTGTGTTCATTCCTACAATTCATCTGTGTGTCCCTATGCAATACACACACTTACCCTGAGTGTTTATTTTACATGGCATTCCATGTACCATTACAGATCATTTACACAGCTTCAGGGCTTCATCAGACTCCTTAGTCAGGAAACATCAGCAACTCGATCTTAATCAGGTAACTGGTTCAATATCAACATCATTAATACAAAACAGAATGGATTTATTAAAAATATTTAATTTGATTTGTAAATAAAATAAAAGGAGTGTGGTTTATGCAAGATACTATTTAGATCAGCAGACAATGTAATGTTATTTAGTAATACCTTAAGTCTTGTCAGTGTTTTTCTAAGTCCATATTCACAGACAAATCCTTTGTTGCTGGTTTGCCTCTTATCATTAATCCCTGATACAGAAATCTGTCCTTGGTGTGAGTAACCTCCCTCTCCTTTATCATACTCTGTTGTACATCATTTCTAGCTTGGCAGCCTAATCATGCATTTCCCTGGGTGTTATATCCTGTGACTTCACCTCCTACCACTATCTTCAAGGCAACTGCTGATACCTGACTTCTAGTCAGTATCACTGCCAGCTGTAGTCTCAAGACTGTTATAGAGCAAAAATGCCCCCTGAGGTTTAGGCTGAGCACTGCAATAGCTGCTACTATTATGTAAGGAAGCTGACTGCATTAATATGATTACAAGTAATAGCATAAATGGAAGGCTAGGACTAGTCAGTAATGAGGAGTCATGAGAGTTATGAATGGATGGGTAGTGTGGGAAACAGCTGACAACATCATATAGATGGTAAGTTAGGGGACAATCAATGAAGACATCTCAAACCAAAGAAAAATCACATCACAAACGTCATTGCACTACAAATAAATGGTGTAGGCATACTGCAAGTAGGTCAGGGGCAGTTTGTGATTCTGACAGTGTGTCTCAAAGGATTAAGGTTATGAGTTTGTAATAGGCTTCATGTTGTTATTCTTGCTTTGATTCAGACATGCTCCACTTGAATACTGTTGACTCAGAGCAGGTCAGGGCTCTCAGATTACCTCTAAAAACAAGTTGGCTTACCTGGCTTACAAATAAATAAAAAAGGTTACCAGCAGTGCTCCCCAATACTTCTTTCTCAAAACACAAATGTGTGTGTGTGTGTGTATACCTCTGTCTGTCTGTCTGAATCTGTCAGAGTGTGTGTATAAATTTGCAGGAGACAGTGATGGCACAAACAGGACGTTTTATTGACACAGAATAATCAATGGGTATTTTCCTTTATACATTATAGTAAGTAAAACAGTGCACTATTATGTACATCTGTAGGGGCAGCCGGATTTCAAACCTTTTTAGTAACAATGCCAAAATAATTTTAAATACATACCTATATAACCAGTATGCCATTATACAGCGCATTCATATTTTCATTTGTATAGTGTCAGCTATATGTTTATTTATTTATTTATTTATTTATTTATTTATGTATTTTAATTCTTGCTGGGGCTTCATTACTGTATCAGTTTTGCTGTGCTGATTTTGAAGAACAGGAGTGCCAGCAGTGACTAAGCTAAATGGAGAGTATGACAAGGTGCCTGTTGTGTTTCATGATGACAGTACGAAAAACAGGAAATGAAATCAAGTATCTTCTGCAAACAATAAGAAAGGACACACAAATATATAATATGAAGACAGGAAATGGAGAATGATCTCCCCCAACCACCACAGTTCTTTCTGTAAAAATCTCATGTATATACTAGTAAGCTGTTTTGTTATCTGAATTTTAAATTTACAGGTGAAATACTGCTTCAGTTAAGAAGTGAAATGAGCAGTTACCCTTCTTAAAATTTCAGACATACTGTCACAAAAATAATTTCATACTGTTTACTTGCATAGCAGTGTGATGAATGATTCCATCAAAGCAGTGTTTTTACCAGAAATGTTTTAGAGATGGAACTCAGTGTTAAGATCTGCAGAAAGCTGTCTTGTCAGGTCTTAGTGGATAAACTTCCCAAGTCAGTAATCGAAACTCTTATAAAAATAATGTTTGTTTACTTGATTTGTATATATATGCAATAAAGAACACTGTAGATTTAAATGCTGTGTGGATATAATGTGTCTGAGCTAATGGTCTTTCAAGTGCATATTTGTCTTTCAAAAGCATGTGCTAAAATAACTGAAGATAAGCTTCCCTTTTGCTGATAGCTATGGATGGTACAGCTCAAAGAACAAAGCCCCACCACTCACACTGATACTGTGATCATTAGTTAGCAGGCATCAGTGAGTTATAATGACAGACAAAGCTCATCATAGTGGGGTATACGAGTACATGTGTGCATCTATGCGTGCGTGTGTGTGTGTGTGTGTGTGTGTGTGTGTGTGTGTGTGTGTGTGTGTGTGTGTGTGTGTGTGTGTGTGTGTGCCCATCCATAGCATTTACAAAAATATGCACTTGTGATATGATGCACAGTTTATATAATATGTTCTTCCTTCTTACAGTCAGAGATCAATGAGTTTAAAATGTTAAATTTAGGGAAAAGTAAGTAAAACAGACAATTTCATGTTGTCAGCATGCAAGAATAACAAATTTATATGCAAGTAATGACTGTGTAAAGCTATTTGCAAAATATACCTATATATATATATATATATATATCTCTATATATATATATATATATTTTTTTTTTTTTGTTTTGCATATATTAATCTATGGGTTCATAAGGCATGGTGTAAATTTAAGGATTCCGCAGATGCCTAAGTAACCATTTTTGTAATGCCAAACCAGAGCAAACAGATCCACTCCCAAAGTTAAATTTGTTAGTTACAAGGACTTGGACTATAACTTTTCCTTGCTTTATGAATGTCTTCTTCTTCTTTCGGCTTTTCCCGGTTAGGGGTCGCCACAGCGGATCACTTTGTCCGCACATTGAATGGCAGTGGAGTTTTACGGTGTCGAGTTGCCAGCCCGGCGCCCAACCTTCCACAGAAGGCACACTCACACGCACACCTAGGGCCAATTTAGAGTGTCCAATCCACCTGCAGCATGTCTTTGGGATGTGGGAGGAAACCGGAGCACCCGGAGGAAACCCACGCAACCACAGGGAGGACATGCAGACTCCGCACAGAAGGCACCCCAGCCGAGGATCGAACCGGAGAACCTCTTGCTGTGAGGCGGCAATGCTAACCACTGCACCACCGTGGCCGCCCTTCCTTGCTTTATGAATGTAATATACCTTTATAAATATTTTCTTTTTTTATTCAGATGCATCTCATATTCTAATTCGCTGAATCTTTTCTCCCCTGCCCTCCGCTGAAAATGGGATTTCACTCAGTCAGACAGCTTTCCCAGTAAACAAAGACAAATCAATAATTAAATAAATTAATCAATATCAAGCATGCAATGCCCCATACATCCTAAGGGCTAAATTCTACAGTTTTATCGAGTCATCTGTACTGAGAGATGATAACTTAATTTGTCATATACTCAAATACACGCTCTGTTTTACGTAATAACTGGTAATGTCATATAGCTTATGCTTGTTTTAACATTTTGTTCACCCTCTCATATTGACTTTGGGTGACTTGGAACCATTCCATTGCCTGTCTTTGTCTCATTCAGTCCAGCTCATTTGGTTAAAACTGGGTAGAAGAGACCTAAATGATACCATATTGCAAAGAAGTGATTTTTTGGTTATGCCTGTGATTGCAGCTTCTCAGGTACAATCAAGAAATCAGGTCAGTGCAGGAATAATGTGCTTTTGTTCATAAGTGTGTTCTACTGTGGCCCTCTGATAGCACCCCCCCCCGCCCCCCGCGCACCCCCCCCCCACACACACACACATTACCTGTCTGCATGGAGTTCCTGAGCAACAATCATGTTGTATAAGTGTCAATGAACAGAAAGCTGCCCTTCCATTTCTCTGTCCTCTACCTGTCATCCATCATCCATCCGGAATCCAGGCCAGTAATCCACGAAGGGTCACCAGCGTCCAAGTCCAGTGATCTCCCAGTCTGCCATCAATCTGGCTCAGTACAATGTGCTCTTTGTTCACCAGTCTCCATTGTCTTCATTTTGTGTTTAAATTGAAAATGACTTTAGGTTTAGCCTTCCAACAGAGGAAGCATGCCAATATTGTTCCAATTCATGAGAGTGGAGTATATTACAGCACGGAACTTTTGACCCATTAGCCTAACCAGTCTTATAGGAAAGTGCTTTGAGAGAATTTTGATTCATGTAATGCAGAACACAGTAGGGGAAGTATATACCAACATATATCAGCATGATTTTCTTCCAGGAAGATCAAGCATTATTAATTTAATTAGCTATTGTTCTGACTTAGTGCAATCCTTGGATAATGACATGCCTGTGGATGTGATTTATGTGGATATGGCAAAAGCATTTGATATGGCACCACATTATCAGATACTTATGGTTTTAGAAGAAAGGAAATTCAATGTGGTTATTATAGCTAAAGAATTGACTGACTGATAGAACAGTAAAAGTTGTATTCATGGGTAAAAGTCTAAGGATATCATGATAAATAGGGAAGTCCCTCAAGGCTCAGTTTTGCACTATTTTTGTTTCATGTATTTAGTTTTTTTTTTTTTTTCATTATAAAGTAAGTGCTTGCTTGGGAAATTTGCTGATGATATTAAAACAGCAAGATAGTAACTTCTATATATAATCAATAAGAATTAAAGCAGTTGTGATGTCCCCCCCTCTGGGCCAGTAATCAAGGAGCCTGAATCCTCACCACTGACAATGGAGAGGGAAGTTCACTTAGAACAAAAATAGATACACATAGTTTTTGCAGATGCAGCTCCCTGCACCAAGCACAATTTCCCTTAAGACCAAACAGGGAATACACTCAGTCCAGGGTCTGGGTTTCTCTCTCTCTCTCTCTCTCTCTCCAGGTCCCCAGTAAGACTCCCCACTGGGACAGCTGTGGAGTTGAGTCCTCATCCTAGTATCTAAGCCAAGTCCTCCAGCACCCTCTCTGTGAAACCATTGTTTTGTGTCAGACAGAATTTTTGTGGTTCTGTGGACACTGAGATTTCCCTGTTTCAGAAACTTAGTGTGTTTGTACCTCAGTACAAGGCTTTTTAGACACCTATATTAATGTATGAGAGAGAGAGAGAGCGCTCCACTCTGCATGGAGAGCCTGGATGTCATTTTTATAATGTTACTCAGGAGGAGAGGGTGGCACTGAAAGATCTACAGGATAATGTTGAACTTGTTACAAGACCAGCAGATAAGGGGGGGGGGGGGTAGTGCTCATGGACAGGGCATATTACTTCAGAAAATTAAAGCTCTTTTAGAGAATGATGATGCATATGAATCTATTACAATTACACAAGTGGAAAATATAAAAAACTAGAGTAAGGCTTAATAACTGAACAGCTTTTTAATTATTTGAATGTTATGCATCCTCTTATCCCCATTTTTAAATGTTTACCCAAGGTGCACAAAGATTGTATTGACCCACCCATGCGCCCCATTGTGGCTGGAGCTGGCATCCGACAACCGGTATCCATATATGTTGAGAGCAATCTAAAGGGGTTACTTGGGTTAGCACCAGCTATATTGAAGGATTCACAGCATTTTCTTAGAAATTTCGGGCTGTATAAAAGGGACAGCAACCATGGTGGCTGTTTGATTATGGTGACGATGGATATAAAAAGCTATTCACCATAATACTGAATACTTATGGTTTAGAATCACTGGAAACATTTCTTAGCAATAAAAGTGAGTATGATCATAGAAAGATAGAATTGTTATGTACCTTGATGAAATGCTTCCTGGAGAATAATATTTTCTTGTCTGAAGATGATTTATACCGGCAGAAATGTGGTGTGGCCATGGGCACCTCATGTGCCAACACCTCTGCTAATATGGTGTTGGCACAATGGGAGGAGTACTATGTGTTTGGCAATAACCCGATTCATAGTTGGATTAATTTCTACAAACTGTCCGTGGACAATGTTTTTATTTTATGGGGAGGGAACCTTGAACAGTTGCACGCTTTTGTTGCATATTTAGAAACTACCACAGATTTTCTACATTTCACAATGCAACATGATTCTGAAAGCATTGATTTTCTTGACATTAGGTTGAAAGAGGATACTGTGTCTGGGGAAATACACACTGCCCTTTATTGAAAGGAGTCTTAGAAAAATATTATCCTGCATAGCTCTAGTATGCACCCTGGGCATGTTCATAGGAATGTCCTAAAGGGACAATTCCTTAGGGCGTCCAGACTTTCTTACCCAAGGGGTGGAGTATATTGAAGCGGTTGAAAGTATGGGGAATATAATTTTTTGAGCAGAGGGTATAAACAAGGAGAAGTGACTGTTGCACAGAGACAAGTACAGGATTTAAGAGAGGATGTAGGGAAACCATATTTATATAGGGGGAATTATATGGAAGAGGTTCCACATATAGAGGTTGGTAAGAATCTTAAAATGATCCTTACATATTTGAGTGACATCAAGGGGATCTGCAATGTGATTAGGAACAACTGGAAGATTCTGATGTCAGATGAGATGAAAGGGATTGTAGGGAAAGTACCTCGCTTCACCTTTAGAAACAATCACAATCTTAAGCAGCTTTTATGTGATAAAAATGGGAACTGTCACTCTGTAGTTTCACAAAGAAAAGACACCCACCCATGTCGCAGATGTACTTGTTGTAAATTTATTTACAAAGGAAATGTATTTTTACATACATAACAGAAGAAAGAATATTACTTTCATGGGTATGCAGACTGTACCATTAGGAACATAGTCTATATGGCTACATGTGGTCTCTGTGACTATTGTTTGTGGGTAAAACCACGAAACAACTAAAGGAGAGGGTGCCCAAACATTTGAATGACATTAGGCAGCAGGATGTAAAAAAACTTTTTTAAGCATATTAAAGAGAATGAAGGAGATTCTTTTTATTTTAGGGTGATACAGAGCATAAGTAACAACAAGAGAGGCGTTGATGTTAATAACCTAGTAGAGAAAGCAGAGATGTGCAGGATAGGTAGGCTGCAGGCATATAAATCTCCAGGTCTTAATGCCTACTTGCCAATTAAACCTGCACTGAAAGGGAGAAGGCTTAGGAGGTATGTGTGAAATCTTGTTTGAGAAGGCATGTCTGTAAATTAAGTCTTGATTGGATATGCCTTAGTATTTAAATGGTTTTTAGCTGACTTGTTTTATATGGATCTGATGAAGGATCGGGTGATCCGAAAGCTCTTATCCCAATAAAGAAAATCTTCCATTTTACTGGGGTCATACATTCTGTTACCCTGGCCATGGTGACTGTGGTAATTATTTTGTTGATTTTATTTTTATATATATATATATATATATATATATATATATATATATATATATATATATATATAGTTCCCCTTCACAAAGCTGAATGTTCAGAAACTCGAAATGCATATGGCCGAAGCCAAATGCTCGAATTTCTGAAGCTCGACTTCGTGAAAGAGAGCAGAAAAACAGAAAAGCATAACACAACAAAGTGTTTCTGCAGGGGCCCCCCCTGCACCCCCCATACCCCCCGCTACTTATTTATTTAGCACCGAGATTACACTACAGCGCAGAAAGGGAAATCTCCCGCTCTGCGCTGTATGCTGTTCCCCATTCAGAGTCAAGCTTCCACAATTTCGAGCATATAGTCTCGACCATATGACTTTTGAGATTGTGGCAATTTGACTTTGTGAAGGGGAACCATATATATATATATATATATACATATATATCTATATAATATCTATATATATATATATATATATATATATATATATATATATATATATATATATATATATATATAATATATATATATATAGATGTGTATATATATATATATATAATATATATATATATGCACACATATACACACACACACACACACACACACACACACACACACACACACACACACACATATATATATATATATATATATATATATATATATATATATATATATGGGTGTGTATAAAATTATCTTTCGGCTTTTCCCGGTTAGGGGTCACCACAGCGGAACTCCGGTCCGCTAATGATTGGCAGTAGATTTTTATGTACCGAGTTGCCGGCCCTGATGCACAACCTTCAACGAAGGTACGTCCATTCACGCATGTCTCCACACAGAAGACGCTCTAGCTGAGAATCGAATAGTACAACGTCTTACTGTGAGGTGACAACGCTACCGCAGCACCACCACTGCAGTCGATCAAATGACAAAGTATGTTCTAAAATACCTACTATGTTTAAACTATATTATCCTTACAAAGCACAGTAAGGGGATGGCTAATCATAACAAATACTCTAACATTTAAGATAAACTAGATGATGTTTTATCATGCAAACCACTACATCCGATAGTTAGCATTATCTTTAACTTTTCTTTAAACCATCTCTAAAACCATCTTTTAAAATTTTGATTGCAAAAGGGAAGTGTTACTTCCTTACTAAACATCTGACTGTAACTGTTTAGCATTAGTTTAAAAGAACACTGTTCTGACTCTAAACATTTGATATTTTATTACATTTTCTCTAAGCTGGGTAAGACCTTTTATCTAAAAGCCATCAGTCATAACATATGCCACTTACTTTCTAAGAATTAACAGTTGGTATCACTTTTTAGTTTTAGATACCTAAACAAATTGTTCTAGATAACTGAGATAGATGAATGTTACATCATTTTGATAAGATATTTAATAATAATAGATGTTTTAAGTGTTAAGTACTCTTTAACACAGGCTGAAATTAGATATATCAAAATACACTTTGCAATGAGATAATAGTACTTTGCTTAGTATACAATTAGCTTTTAAACAGTGTTCCAGTCTGGAAAGTATTGTTTGCATAAATAATAATACATGCTTGTGTTATAAAAGGAGTAAGCTGTTTAAAATGACTACTTTGATAAAATATAGTTTGGGTACATTTTGCAATGCTTCACATTATAATGAAAATGTTTTTATTAACATTGCAGGTGTATGAATACAGACAAGTTTTATACAGATGCAAATCATAATATTAAATGTATTCTGCAAATATTACATTTACATTGTAGTTTGATATTAGCAGTATTGCAGTTACCATGCCAAGGTGCTTTTAGCAGGTGGTATTGCAGCATTTATTTTGACATCGGATAATTTTTAAACCCTTTATCTATCATATTTTTGAAATACATTGGTAATATGTAGAAGTTATACAAAGTATGCAGGAATTAGAATACCTGCATAAAATAAACTTAGTTAATATTGCTGCATGTATCTCTCTCTCTGTCTATATATATATATATATATATATATATATATATATATATATATTTGAGTTTAATCATGAGTGGCCATACAAAATAAATAAAAAAATAATTTTTCTTGGCACTTGTATCATTAATGAAGGTCTGCTGAATGGACGGATTGGCCTTTCTCTGTTTGACGCATGCATGTTGTGGACTGTATTTTTACCTCTTATACAATTATTTTTTTTTCCTTTTCGAACTGTAGACTTATGACAGCAACATTCTTTCACTGTCAACTAACTAGTGAAGGCCTCATAAAACCTTGAGATGAAGAAGTAACTAAACAAGCACAGTGTAATTTATGAAAGAATTTAGACTGAAGCTTTGTATGAATAAAATGCAAATGTAATGTGATTTACCATGTAATACAGCTGTTTAAACAATCAGTGATTATTTTTTTGACTTAACACTAGTGATTTTTAAGATTTTAGTAAACTAATATACAAAACTTTATACTAATATAACATTTCTTTTTTAGGAAGATGGTACAATTTGAACCTGGACCTCTGAGTTTCTCTCCTATGGTAATCATCCCTTTTGTTTCTTTTAGATACGTGTGTGTGTGTGTGTGTGTGTGTGTGTGTGTGTGTGTGTGTGTGTGTGTGTGTGTGTGTGTGTGTGTGTGTGTGTGTGTGTGTGTGTGTGCGCATGTGTGTAGCATTGTCACCTCACAGCAAGAGGCTTCCAGGTTTGATTCTCAGCTGGGGTGCCTTCTGTGCAGAGTCTGCATGTCCTTCTTGTGTTTGCATGGGTTTCCTCCAGGTGCTTCAGTTTCCTCTCACATTCCAAAGACATGCAGTAGGTGGATTGGACACTCTAAATTGGCCATAGGTGTGAGTGTGTGGTGTGGAAGAAATATTGTAGCAGGGCTAGCCATCCTGTGATATATACCTTGGCTCTAGATAGTTACCACTGTTGAAGTGACACCCTGACCCCATGTGCAAAACTGGGAAAAAGGGGCTGTAACTGGATGGAGTTCTGTTCATTTTGTTGCACAATCCTTTGCATGACAGAATGAACTGCAGGGTCATTTGTTTGAAATTTGCATCTGTCAAACATTCATTTTGTTGGATATGTGCTGTATCATAACAGGTAAATGAGTTGTGTGTGTGTGTGTGTGTGTGTGTGTGTGTGTGTGTGTGTGTGTGTGTGTGTGTGTGTGTGTGTGTGTGCGCGCGCATGTGTGTCTGTGTATCTGTGTGTGTCTGTGTGTCTGTGTGAATCTGTGTGAATGTTTGTGGGTTAGGGTTACAGTACAAATGTTTGGCAGATGAGGTATACAGTGCCAGTTTTGAAGAAATGAATACAGAGCACTTTGATTTATCAAGAAGCTAAAAGACAAGTAAAATGAATTTATTATTGCAGAGTTTAATCATATTATATGTAAAACTAGTCTGACACCTTGCACCTTAGTAGACTGGATATTTTTATTGTTCGCTCCTATTACTGCTGGACAAAACCATAAAAGTGGTACATATTTTTGTGGGATTGTTACAAAATTTACAATCAGATACTACATCTAAAATCTGGTTTTAATCACACATACAAATGATTTTATTGCAATGATGTAGTAGATGGATTTTATGAGGTCTGTTTGTGACAACACTTTAGTTTACTTATTGATGGATAACAGAAATATATAACGCGTGAGCTTAAAGAAAAAGAAAGACTATTATCAGTTTAAGTAGTAAGCACATTATAAAATTGTAGGACACCTTTTACAAGTCAGGACTTGAACCTTAAAATGCAGGGTATGCTGTGACATGTTAAAACTTTATTTAACAAGTCACATTTGGCATATATAGTTCTGGACATTTATCTAAAAATGTGTGTGCTAGCATAACAGAGTTGTTTACATTATCCTGATTTTATCAACTGCCTCAGCAGTCTATTTTCCTTTACAATGCACATAATGTATGTGTTGTTTATCAGATGTAAGCCATCCCAATATATGCTGCTTGCTTGTCTTATTTAGGCAAGGGTCTGCATGTGTCTTTGTTAAGCTATCTTTATTGCTAGTTTAGTTGGTAAGTAGTGTAAATTACCACCACACAACTGTTTACAGCTAAAATACTGAAATCTTCCCACTATGTCCTTTAAGATGTTTAGGGCTTATTTTACCCTCTCTTTATAAATAGTTTATTTTTTACATCTTGGTATGTATTGTATTTAGTACATCAACCCTAGATATCACAACAGTATCCCTGGATGCATCTTAAATAGCATGGAACATGATTTAGCCACACCCCTAGCAGTTTTGTTCTATCTCAGCCTCCATGCAGGTTTTGTACTAAGTGAATGATGACCAAGACAGTCACCAAGGCCATTGATGAGGGAAAGGCAGTCCATACAGCCTACCTCGACCTGGCAAAGGCCTTCGACACAATACCCCACTCAGGTATCATCGAAAAACTCATCAGCTTGAATGTAAACCCATACATCACAAGATGGTTTGCATACTGGCTAAGTGACAGAACCCACAGGGTCAGAGTTGCTGGAGCCATGTCAGACTCAAAGCCTGTCACAAGTGGTGTCCCACAGGGCTCAGTCCTGGGTCCACTCTTGTTCGGCATCTACTTTTCTGAAGTACAAGCAAACACAGGAGGGTTATGGCTGACAAAGTTTGCAGATGACTGCAAACTGGGCGCCATAGTCGAAAACACATCTGACACAGATATCCTCCAGAAGGGCCTCACAGAAACGGATAACTGGTGCCAGAGCCATGGCCTGAAGTTAAACGCCGAAAAATGCATAGTCATACCCTTCGGGAAAAACAAGGTTACCCCTAGCTACCATATAGGTGGCAATCCACTGAGCACAGAAAAAGTCATCAGAGATCTGGGGACCCAGGTTGACAGTAGCCTTTCGCTTGACACTCATGTTGCTAAAGTAGTTAGGAAAACCTTCTATATCACCCACCTGATCATGAAGGGATTCACATCTAGATCAAGGGAGGTCATCGTCCCCCTGTACTCATCACTTATTAGACCTATGATTGAGTACAATGCCCGCTCGAATGTATCTGACCAGACACCTGCTGCAGCTTGAAAGGCCCAAAAGTTCCTCACCAAAAGGATAAAGGGTCTCAAAATATGTCTTATGCTGCCCGACTGAAAGAACTCCAGCTCTATTCAGTCTCATACCGCTTGCTCAGAGGTGACCTGTGCCTGACATATAAGGCCATGTCAAACCCAGATTTGATGAATATGCTTCACCTCAAAAATCTAGATCCCTCAGAACCACAAGGGCGGGAGACTTAAACCTTGACACGGTTATAAATAGAACGTGCTGGAGGGACAGATTCATCACCCAGGGACTCCCTATGCTGTGGAACAAAATCCCGGTACATGTGAGGCAGAGCACCTCTCTGGCCTTGTTCAAGAGGAATCTTGACCAATGGATGGGAGATTGCAGATATACCCCAGGGATTACTTCAGTGTCACTGCTTGACAGAGGCACAGCAAAATGATAGGCATAGTTTTTATTCAAACTAAAGGGGTGGCGAAAGCCACATAACTATGGGCTAGGCTTATAAATGCCCTTGGGCAGATAGCCTAGTATGAACCTATGAACCTATGAACCTATGAACTATAGTCATTCCCCTGCATAAGGGAGGACCTTCCATAGACCCAGGCAATTACAGACCCATAAGTCTGACCAGCCTCATGTGCAAAGCCATGGAAAGATTTATCATGGAATTAATCAATCAGGACATAGGGAACCTCCAAACACTGGACCCATCTCAGTTTGGATTTTTCAAGGGCAGGTCATGCTTACTCAGCCTGCTGGATTTTTTTTAACAGGTCACCAAAACAATGGATGAAGGCAAAATAGTGCACACTGCATACTTTAACCTGGCCAAAGTTTTGACACAATTTCCCATTCAGGCATAGTAGAAAAGTTACATAAACTGGGAATAACTCTATATGTCATCTTATGGATTGCCATCTGGCTCACACATAGGAATCAGATAATCAAAATAGGGAAAGTTACCTCCACAAAGAGATCAATCACTGGCGGAGCTCCCCAGGGTTCTGTACTGGGACTTTTCTTGTTTGACATCCACTTTTCTGAAGTAAAAGCCAACCAAAGGACTGTGGCTGAATAAATTTGCAGATGGCTGCAATCCAAGAGCAGCCATTGAATCCCCAAATGGCTTAGCCATCCTGCAAGATGGTTTGTCCCAAATAAATAACCTGTGCCAAAATCATGGACTGAAATTAAATGCCAAAAATGCATTATTGTATTCTTTTGGTAGTCATCTACCCTAGAGAACTACCACATTGACAATATGCCCCAAAGAGATGACCCATTTGTTTGGGATTTGAGAACTTATGTGAACAGTCACCTAACTTTTAAACACCAACAAGAATAAACCTAGAAAAATCAGGAATGAGGAATAGTCATGGAATCAGCTCCACAGCTCGAATGTAAGTATAAATCCACAAATAGAACTGCAAGTCCGTGGTTAGAAAGTCAGTGGTTAACACACAAATCATTTATTGTGACACTCTGTAAGATAATAAAATAAAAAAAGATAAGTGATTCATCCCGGAAACGCCATGTTCTATACTATTGCCATGAATATGCTTAGCCAAGGAATTAGTAAGTATATTCTTTCTAATTTCTGAAAGATGTTCAGGAATTCTTTCCTTAAATTTTCTATTAGATTTACCTGTATAGAAACTAGTGCATGTCATGCTCACAGCTAAATAAACCACATTTTCTGTGTTACAAGGAACAAGGCAATCAAATTCATAAATATGCTTTGCTCGTGCATACTTAAAAATAACAGCAAGATCAATGTGTTTACAAAAAAAAAACACAATTATAGCATGGAACAGTACATTTTCTTTTAATTCTAGTGAACTGGTCCTTATTTTCATGCATTTCCTTATAGCATATTTTCTGTTTCAAATTAGAGCATTTCTTAAATGTAAAACTAGGAGATGCACCTATTATTTTACCCAATTCTGACATCGCAGTTAGTATGACCCAATTACTCCATATAATATTAGTAACACTACTAATATTAACACTAGGTTTCATGATGCACCTAAACTTAGTGCTGTTATTATGACTTTGGTTAGTCTGTGGATGTTCTGACAAAAAACATAGTTTGGCTCTACCATCGCTTTTATTAGTTACATGGTTAGATGCTTCATTCAAAAGACTTTCATCATAGCCACTCATCTGACATTCTTGTCATAACATATCCAGCTGCTGGTTACATAATGTTACATCTGTAGTTAGTCTATTCACTCTCATATTCTGGCTTTTAACTATCTCTTTAAAAACATGACCAGGATACATAGTGCAACTATGGAGAAATTTGCTAGCCTGAACTTCCTTCCTATAGATATTCACTGATATCAGCCCATCAGTATTTTAAGTGCTATAATACAAAAAACAAATCTCTGTTCTAGAATATTTCAACTTACATCTCAAAAAAATTGTAGTAGTTTCAAAGAATCAAATATATTCTTGCAGTTCAATTTCCTTAACCTTCCAAACCAAAAAATATCATCAACAAAGCATTTATAAAATAAAATGTTATCAGTATATAATTATTAGTTGAACCAAATACATTCATACTCTCTCATTCATATGCAGTTATGTTAGTATAAGTATTTGCTATTTGTGTAGTCACAGCAACACCTGATGCTTGATGGTATAGCTGCTCTCCAAATAGGAAAGCACTACTTGTTATTACAACTTCAAAGAGAGCACAAATCATTTATATTCTCCCATTTGTGAATGCTGTGTTGTTACATTAACATTATCTCACCTGTATGCCATATTCATTAGGGATGACATTAAACAACAAGTTGACATCCACTGTTAGAAAAATAAACTGGGCAGTCTCAATCACAGAATGTCACTGATAAAGCAGTTTTAAAAAGTCATTAGTATGACAAATATAACGTTGATGATTTTTAACTTGGGTTTTAATTGTTTTTCTAAGAAAAATAGAAATGGGCTCTATGACAATGTGAGATATTGCCAGCTATGCCAGGAGAAGTAGGGCAGTGGATGTGTAACATATACTAGCACAGCTAGCTGGAATTTTATAAATAAATATATGTCATTTGTATATCAAACTGATTTGTACAGATGCTTGTGTTGCAAAACTCTTTTCATTCGTAGTCTAAGTACTGACTTCATACCAGCTGAATGGAAAACAGCAGCCATCATTCCCTTGCACTAAAGATGGTGTTTCCACTGACCCTGGAAACTATAGACCTATTAGCCTGACTAGTCTTATCTGCAAGGCCATGGATCAAATCACCATGGTCCTCATCAACAAAGATATAGATAATCTCCAAACACTTGACCCTACTCAGTTTGGATTTGTCAAAGGGAGATCATGCCTGTTAAACCTGGTGGACGTCTTCGAGACAGTCACCAAGGCCCTGGATGAGGGGATATCTGTGCATACAGCCTACCTGGACTTAGCCAAGGTATTTGACACTATCCCCCACTCAGGCATCATTGACAAACTCACCCAACTAGGCATCAACCGTTAGATCATTAGATGGGTCACTAACTGGCTCACTGATAGAACTCATATAGTCAAAATAGGGGAATCAACCTCCAACAGCAGACCTGTAAGCAGTGGCGTTCCACAGGGATCAGTACTGAGACCTCTACTGCTTTGGAATATATTTCTCCAAAGTGCAAGCAAAACCTAAAGGTCTGTGGCTGACAAAGTTTGCTCATGACTGCAAACTGGGAGCAGTCATAGAATCTCCAAATGATGTCAACATCCTACGAGAGGGTCTTACACAAACAAATGATTGGTGCCAAAGTCATGGCCTTAAACCTTAAACTCAATGCAAAAAAATGCATTATCATTCTTTTCGGTAAAAGCGATGCCACTGCTAACTATCACAATCAGTAGCAACACCTTAAGTACACTTTCAGTGGTGAGAGACCTGGGCACACATGTTGACAGCAACCTTACCTTTAACCACCATGTCTCCACAGTTGGAAGAAGGCCATTTATTATTGCTCATCTCATAAGTAAGAGCATTGCCTCCAGAAAAAAAGTAGTTATAACCTCCCTTTACTCTTCCCTCATCAGACCAATAATTGAGTACAACACCCCTTTTGGTATATACCTTTCTAAGCACCTGCAGCAATTGGAGAAACCACAAAGGTTCCTCACAAGGAAAATTCAATGTCTTCACCATCTGTCCTATAGGGATCATCTGAAATCACTGTCACTTTATTCTGTTTCATACAGACTACTCAGAGGTGATCTTTGCATATAAGGCAATCTCTGATCCTGCATTATTGGAAATGCTTCATATCCGAAAGTCAAATGGTACAAGGGTTATTCACTCTAAATACCTTAACCTGGTAAGTGACATTAATAAAACCTGCTGGAGGGACAGATTTGTCTCACAGAGGTTACCACACCTTTGGAACAGACTCCCACTTCATGTCAAACAGAGCACCTCATTGGCCCTCTTCAAAAGCAATCTGGATGTTTGCATGGGTGACCATAAATTCACAATGGAGGTTCTACCTGTGTCCCTCTTGGACAGGGGCAATAGGTGTTGATCATGGAAATATGAGTAAGAACTTGGCGAGGCTTGTAAGGGCCCTAGTGCCATTATCCTAGTAACTTCCTATGATCCTATGATCCTATTATGTATTTGTAAAGCCTGCAGGGCAAAAAAGAAATGCACATGCATTATTGTAACTCTTTAAAATGTATTTATTGTAACAGAGGGTACTGGAAGAGACAAGGTTAATCTCAATCCACCTGAATTTGAGAAATAGTAAGAAAATTAAATTACTGGGCCTAGGCCATAAAGATGTTATCTCACAGTTTTGAGTGAAGCCCGAGAAACAATGTCTGTAAGAAGCATGGTTTGTTAGTCTGTGTAGGAGGAGTAAAAGGGTCTATATTATGATGTCGAAACGCCATAACATCGAACATATGAATGCCAACAAGTATTCAGGGAAATTCACTTCCGCAATTCGCTGAATACCTGGGCAAATAAATACTTGCCCTGCAACGCAACTGAACTAATTCTAACTAAACTAAACCACCCATGTGGGGGGCTGCACCCCCCACACACTCCCCAACTAAATATACCAACTCAGAGATCGCACTACAGTGGAGAAAAGGGCAACATTGTGTAGTTGGCCAACTAGATCTTTGCCTGACAAGTATTCAGCAAATCGTGGAAGTTAATTTTGCTGAATACTTGTCGGCATTGAGCTGTTCATTGTTACAGCATTTCAACGCCGTAATATAGACATGAAGTAGAAGTTTGTAATTGTTTTATGACTTCCAAAAGCTGTACTAGATCTGAGCAAAGCTCTTGTGTGTGTGTGTGTGTGTGTTATTAACAAGTAGTTGCTAAATTCTGGCAGTTTATAGCAATGTGGGGTTGCATGGGAACCAGAAGTCGGATGACCCGATTTATGTGACATCATTCTGTACATAAATAATGTTTTAATATTAGCTGAGAGTGAAGTCTCATGGGAGTCTGTTCTTGTAACCTGCCAAAGAAGGATCATCACTTACTTCATTTTGCCTGCTCCAGTAAGTGACTAGGGAATAGTATTCTTTAGATCAGTCAGGAAAATATAGTGAGATTAGTTAAGTATTGTCTTTCTGTAACTGTGTGAATCTTTCCAGCTGTGTTATTATTAATATTTCCTGTGATTGAAACTCTGATGTTTACTGTAAATATATATATTTACTTTTTTCATCTTCTTTTGTTATTTATTATTAAATATATTTACAATTTTCATTATGACTGGTCCTTGAGAAAACATTTTAACCTTTGGGAGTACTTATATCTATTGGTGTCACTGTGGCCACTACTGAAAGCCTGGCTGTTTATTCAGCATTACCATTTGTATTAATATTAATTTCACTTAGTATAATTGTGCAAGAGTATTAGAGTAGCTGGCTTTGAGGTGTCTGGTGACAGGGTAATTACCTTATGGTCTCAACAGAAAGGGGCCATAGCTAGTAAATCTGTGACAGCCCTTCCCAGGTGAAAATCAAATCTCATAGTGTCTGTGTCAGCTACTTGGAGCAGGGACATGAAGAGGGTACTGGAGAACTTGGCTTGGACATTCAGCTGAGGTCTCAACCCTATAGCTGTACCAGTGGGAAAGTCTTATTGTGGACATGGAGGGGGACAGAAAAATCCAGAACCTGGACTGAGTATGTTTCCTGTGTGCTCTTAAGGGAAATTGTGCTTGATGCAGAGAGGTCTGCATCTGGAAATACTGAGTGTATCCATTTGTATTCCAATTGAATGTCCCTCTACAGTGTCAGTGGTGAGGATTCAGACTCCTTGATTACTGGCTCAGAGAGGAGATGTCACATATTGGTGAGCAGTGGTGGGATATTAATTGAATTTCTGTATCCTGTAGGCAGTTCTCACTGAAGGTGGATATACTGTCAAGCAGCCACAAGGTAAACATTCAGAGTTTAATTTCACAACAGTTTTATTTACTTTTTTTGTTAATTTAATTTAGTCAGGGAAAGCAGGCAAAGAGATCAGCAGAAGAGTATGGCAAGCTGACAAAGAAACAGTTGGCCAAAGTGTGTGAAGCCAAAAGGTCAGTGTATGCCAAGTTGATTAAAGAGAAAACAATTTCATCCTTAGTCACAGCTCAGATCAGCAACCAGGAGAATAGCCAGTCTGGTGATGGGAATTTGCAACCCACAGAAACAGGACAGTTCAATTTTTCCTCAGAGGACTTCAAACTCCATCTGGAGTTAAAGTGACTTCAACTGGAGGCCAAATGTTTGGAACTAGAATCAGCAGAGAGACTGCAGCATTTGGAGGCAGATGAACAAGAGAGACTGCGGTGTTTGGAAGCAAACGAAAAGGAGAAGCAGCATCAACCTGAGAGGGAGATGCTGAGCCTTTGACAGAGACATCAGGTAATGGGGAAGGGAATAACCCAACCACAAAAGCAATAAAGGTCAGTAAATTTCTTCAACAATTTACAGAGGGTGATAATTTTGATATTTTATTATATATTTGAAAGGGTATGTAAACAGTATAATGTTGACCAAGGGCTCTGGATATGGTTCCTGACCCCCTTATTCCATGGTAAAGCTATAACTGTTGTTTCTAAATTGTCTGATCTTGATTGTTAAACTATAATAAAGTAAAGAAATGTTTACTTGAATGCTTTAAGTTAACACCTAAAGCTTACAGAAAAGGCAGATGAAAGTGTGCACATTTATATTACTGATTTAAGCACTTATTTTCATAGGTGGGTGAGTGGGTGTCAGGTCACCACTTCTGAATGGCTGGTAGAACTTTTGGTGAGGGAACAAGCCCTTAGCACTTTGCCTGAGGACATGAGAATCTGATTGGCAGATCAAGAATATAACTCTGCAAATGAGCTGGGGGAAAAAGGGGATCTCTACTTAGCAAGCAGGGCATCACTGCACAAGAAGGGGATATCCAATGCTGCACATGGATATAAGGGAAGCCATGTTGGGCAGCATAAACCACTGCAACAGAGTCCACCAGTAATAGGGGACACCACTAGTTCAGGTACATTGTCAGGATCAATGGTTAAATTTTTAAATGTAACCAGTGGGGCCATGTATACTATAGATGTCCACTGAGGAAAGATGGAGAACAAATGGTGGGAGATCCAGCAAGTGGGAAAACAGTATGCTAGTAGTAAGTTGTCTGGAGAGAACAAGGGTACCAAAATATCAGAGTTTATATCCAAGCTTAGTGGATAGAAAACAGGCCAGTACAAAGAGAAACACAGCATATTGCATAACCATTGTGAAGTCTGCAGTGGTTAAAAAGGAGAAGTACTTGCTGGGGCAGACTACTTGAGTCAGAGCTTTAGGAGGGACCCCATTCCAAATGGCTTTGGCCAGGGTTCATCTTGACTGGGAGTGTGGAAAAGGAAGCATGAAAGTAGATGTGTTTGAGGATATCCCTGCAGATGTCTTGATAGGGAATGATTTTGATAATGTAGTACCTTGTGTGCATGCACTTACTCGCAGTCAGGCTTGGAGACAGACATGTGGGTCTGACAGCCTGGGGGAGACCCAGACAGACCCCACACCTGAAGCCAGGGCTGGTGAGGTGGCTATATCTGGAAGGGAACTAGCCTGTAGCAGTGAGCCTGAAGGTGAGTCACAGCACCTGGTAGGTACTAATGTTCCTTTGTGTAGAGTGACTGCAAGGGCAGAGGTGAGTGGTAGTACCCAGGCTGACAGTGAGGCACCAATGTCAGAGGATACCAAACTTCCTATGGAAGGGGATCTGGGAAAGGTCATAAAGGTAGAGTTGAGACAGGCTCTGCTCTCAGACCCTACACTAAGAGGCTTGAGGGAGGTAGCTTGGGAGGCACCTGATTCTCAAAGAAAAGGGGAATATGTATATTGGAACAAAGGGTTACTGTATAGAGAGTGGACTCCTGAGGGAGAGCTAGAGGGTGAGGTAATAGAGCAGTTGGTAGTGCCTACCAGTTGGCACTTCTAGCCATAGCCCATGACATTTCTTTTGCAGGTCATATGGGCATAAAGCTTACCAAGAGATGTATTATGCAGAACTTTTATTGGCCTGGGATTGCAAGGAATCTAACAGGGTACTGCAGGATCTGCAATCAATGCCAAAAGGTAAGCAAGGCAGGAGACAGGATCAAAGCTCTTTTGATGCCTTTGCCTGTGATTGAAGAGCCATTTCAGGGGATAGCTCCAGATATTATGGGGCCTCTTAGTACCTCAAGTTCCACAGGGAAGAAGTATATCCTGGTGTTAGTAAATTCTGCTACTAGATACCTGAAGCAGTGGCTCTGTCCTCCATTGAGGCAGTGAATGTGGCAAATGCTTTGTTAGAGATTTACAGCAGGGTATGTTTCCCAAGAGAAATACTGACTGACTGACAGAGGTGCCAATTTCATGTCAGACCTGCTGGCTTGTCTGTGGAATATCTGTGGGGTGAAACACCAAAAGACCACCCCCTACCATTCCCAAATGAATGGTCTTGTGGAGAGGTTAAACTCTCCACTAAAGACCATGTTACAGGCATTTAAAGACCAGTTTAAAAGAGGGTGGGACAAATATTTTCCCCATCTGCTCTTTGCTTAAAGGGAAGTACCCTGTGAATCCACAGGTTTTTCACTCTATGAGTTTCTGTATGGGCATTGGGTGAAGGAAACTTTAGATTTGATTTGTGATGAATGGGAGGGTGAGTGTAAATCCCACAAGGAGTCTGTTGTGGCATATGTCCTAAACCTCAGGAAAAGGCTTAGGGAGCTCATGGACATGGCCCATGAGAACCTGGCAGGAGTCCAATAGCAGAAAAAGTTTGGAATGACAGGAAAGCTAGAGCCCGGGAGTATGCTGTGGAACAACAGGTTATGGTTTAATTCCTGTCAGACATAATAAGCTGCAGGCAGCTTGGAATGGACCTTTGAAAGTGTTAAGGAAGTTCATTGATGTTAACTATATGGTAGAACTGCTATGTAGGAGACAGGGGCCCAAATTGTACCATGTTAACATGAAGAAACCTTACCATGATAGGGAAGTCCTTGTGCTAAGTATTTGCAATAAGAGGCAGAAGGAGTCTGAGGGTTGATCTATTGCTGCAGTAAGCCAGCCAGCAAAATGCCAAGCTACTATGGTGATGCTTAGTGTTGAAGACATATGACATGAGAGTGTAGCACTGTAGTGGAGTCATCAATGCCAGTACAGACGGCTTCTCAACACAGGGTATGGGTAATGTATTTTCAGACAGGTCCATTCCTCTCAAGCAACGTTTCTCAAGAGTCACTTAAAAAAATAGCTTGTGTCTTCAAATGGGGGGTAAAACGTGATGATGTGAGGTATTGCCAGGTATGCCAAGATAAGTAGGGCAGTGGATGTGTAACATATACCAATACAGCTAGCTGGAATTTTGTAAAAAAATATATGCCTTTTGTATATCCAACTGATTTGTACAGATGCTTATGCTGAAAAATGTATTTGTAAAGCTGATTGTGTTAAAATGTATCAACAGTGAGTCCTGCTGGGCAGAAAGAAAATGTACATGCATTATTGTAACTTTCTAAATGTATATATTGTAACAGAGAATACGGAAAAGGAAGAGGTGAATCTCAATCTACCTGAATTTGAGAGATAGTAAGAAAATTCAATTATTATTGGGCCTAGGCCATAAAGATGTTATCTCACAGTTTTGAATGAAACCAGAGATGCAATGTCTGTAAGAACCATGGGTTGTTAGTCTCTGTAGGAGTAGAAGTTTGTAATTGTTTTATGACTTCCAAAACCTGCACCAGATCTGAGCAAAACTCTTGTGCGTGTGTGTGTGTGTTATTGACATGTATATGCTAATTCCTGGCAGTTTCTAGCAATTGGTGGTTGCATGGGAACCAGACGTCAGATGACCAGATGTATGTGATGTCATTTTGTACAGAAAGAATGTTTTAATATTGGGTGAGACAGAAGCATCAGAACAGTCTGTTCTTGTAACCTGACAAAGAAGGATCACTCACCTACTTCATCTTGCCTTACTCCAGTAAGTGAACAGGGAATAGTATTCTTTAGATCAGTCAGGAAATGTTAGAAAAATATGTATTTGAACATATATAAAGTGCTAGTTTAAAAGCAAATAGTATATAATGCATTTTATTCTATTAATAATATGGCAATGAGAATGATTTTACATGTAATTGCTTGAAGCTTTGGAACTGCAGTGTATTTGAACTCTGACCCTGGCAGTAGCCAGCTCAGCAAGTTTATGTTTTTCACTAATGATTATCTGCTGGGTCAGGAAATTAAATGTATAAGGCATTGAAAATCTTCTTCTCCTTCCTCTGGGACAATTGGCCTTGTGAATGTTACCAAGATAAGACAGCTGTTGAGAAAATGTTGCAAGAAGAACAAAGAAGTGTATTACAAGACTGAACCAACTATTGTATTCGAGCAGGCCTGAAACCTTGAAGGAGTAACATTTACAGAAAGACATTATAATTGACCAGGTGCTTTGCAAGGCTGTATTATTCCCAAGGGAAAGCTTTTTTAAAAATATGACATCAGCAATCCTTATGAATATAATACTGTTAGTAAAAGTGATGTAGATGCCCTGTGACTAACCACATCAGTAAGGTGGGCAAAACCTGAATGAAAATACTATAAAATATTCTGTACTTCCTGCATCATGTCAGACAAAACTCTGTACTTGTATGGTTTTTTGCCTCCTGGTGTACACTAGTAAACTTTTGCATCTGAGCCTCCTGTGTTGTTATCTTTGTTTTTATTTAACAGTTTGGTCCTTCTTGAATCGGAAACCCTCAGATAGCTACAGATCAGAGTGTACCGGTGGTCGAACACTGCGCAGGAGAAGCTACCAAAACGGTTCTTCTTGAAATACAAAGACCTCCGACTGAATTGTCATTTTGAGAGGCTGGCCACTTTCTGATCTGCGTCCGAAGAGCGGTCACGAACTGGTCGACTCAGGAGGCTCAGGTAGGAAGATATTTGCCTTTTTTCTGTTTTAGATCAGGGACTAGGTTGCAGTAAATACTATTGTCAGAAGATTTGTTATACAGATCAGGGACAAAAGGAAATTACTGTATATTTTGTCAGGATCAGGAAACAGAATAAGGTAGGCAGTCATTCTAGATAAACTGTGTAAGGAACTGAAATACCACGTGGTGAAAAGGGTTACGTAACATTTTCTTTTAGTATGGGAAATCAGTGCACTAAAACATCGCGAGATCCGGTCCTAACTGAAGACGCAAAATATATGCAATTACAACGGGCTGATAATGTTAGGTATTATACAAAATGGGTTAATAAATACGGATTTGATGGTAAATTAGATAAAATTTCATTAGTTAAACTTTTAAAACAACTTAAATCTGACGCAGAAGGTCAGGCAAAAAAACAACAACGATTAGGCATTCCTCAGGCACACAGGTGGATTGAGGAAGTAAACCGAAGGGAACAAAAAACTAAAAATGCTAAGACGTTATTTTTAGATAAAGAGGATAATAATATAGTAATAGCAACGGCTCCTCCTCCACTGCCCCCTCCGATGCCTTTTTCAGGATATGAAGCAGGAGGACAAGCTGGTCCACCTCCACGTTATCCTGATGTCACAAGAACACTAAAACCATTTGTTAGAGATCCTATTGAAACTAGGTCCCGGACACGTAAAACACTTGGGGACACAGACTTGTATCAAGTAGGGAGAAACACACTAGAGGAGAGTGAGGAAGAAATCTGTCCACTAATCGAGGTACCAAATCCTCAGGCAGGACAGGAAGGGCAGGACCCAACTCTTCTAGTATACAGACCATGGACACCGGAAGATATTCGGAAAGCTACAGAGGGAATCCCCCATCCAAAAGTTAATTACACAAAGTTTTACAAGATTTACAAGGTATGAGACTAAGTTACCACCTGAATGGGGAAGAAGTAGAAAAGGTAGTTAGACAAATTGTGGGTCCAGACTGGCACATGATTTGTGGCACCTGGAATCCTCGTAATGCAGAGCTTAAACCACTCCCACATAGTGACGCAGAACTAGACAACAGAGTAAAAGGTCTTACAGACCGAATTTCTGAAAAATGGAAACCTAGAGCAGATTGGACTTGCATTAACCAATGCATACAACAAGAGAATGAAACTGTAGATGGGTACTATGGTAGATTATTGGAATGTTTCAATAACCATAGTGGTATGGCTATTCCTGAAAATCAGACACATGATACCTCGTATGAACAGCAATTGAAAAATGCATTTTTGAAAGGTTGCATTGCACCTATCAGTAGCTTTATTACGAAGCATATGATAGATCATCGAACAAGCAGGCTACAAGCCTTACTTGAATATGCTAGACATGCTGAAAGACACTTTAATAGTAAAAAGAAAAAGAAGACACAAGTCTTCACTGCTGAAGATGGAGCTGAGGTTTTTGTAGTACAGTCCGGTAAAAAGGGCAAGAAAAATGCCCAGGGAAATAGACAATCTGACAAACGGTCAGAAGATTTTGAAGAGAGAAAAAAGAAAGGTGAGTGCTTTAAGTGCGGAAAGAAAGGACATTTAGCAAGGGATTGCAGGCTAAATAAAGGGTGACTACAGAAAGTAAGGGTGATGAGGACTGACTATATGATAGTGATGAAAGTCAGCAATCATCAGGAAAGGCTAACAAACAAAGGACAAATGTAAATGTAGTAGAAGGAACAGAGGAAGTGCAAGCAGATGTAGAGGATGAAGAAAGTGAAATTTTAGATTTGGCATTACTGAGCTTGGAGCTCTATCTGGCAGACACAAAACCGGAAGTTACACTTCTGGTGGAGGGGAGGAAGTAAAATTCCTGTGTGACTCAGGAGCATCACGAACTTTGATACACCCCTCCAAGTTACCAGAATATTCCGAATCACCTGATTATATATTAGTAAAAGCAGCAAATGGACAGCTATATAGGGAGCCACTCTCCCATGATATAGCAATAACTGACCCTGTCTCAGGTATGACTCAGAAAAGTAAAATTGTAGTTTCTGCAAAATGTCCAGTAAACCTACTGGGAAGAGATCTTATGCAGATATTTGGCATAGCGGTAGTTCCCACTATGCAGGGTATGGAGGCACAAAGACAAATGGATACTTTCGTGGTGCGACCGGAGGGTGAGACTTTTTACTGGTACAGCCAGGACCTAGTTACGACTGGTCCAGGGGCAGTAACCGAGGAACTGATGAATGTAGCCATCAGTAAGGCCCCCTCCCTTGACACTGACCAACAGCATTTGTTACATTGTACTCTATACTACTGTAGCATGCCAGGACCTGATAAAGAATATGAGCAAGAATTATTCAAAAATGCTGCTAACAGATTAGTATTACGGACCTTGTATTGGGATACTGAGGGAAACAGTGTGGTAAGCTGTTCATTACCTCAGGAATTCATGACACTGTACAAATCTAATCGACTACCACATGTCAGCTTGACGAAAAATAAGAATATGAAATGGGCGGACTTAGGAGAAAAAGTAACAAGATGGGAAAAACAAACTGATTTAGAATTATCAGAGCAGGGAATACAAAAACAGAAATTGAATTGGCTAACACAGACACATCCAGCTGTACACTTACAAACTAGTGAAGACAGCTGATTAGCGTTCTTATTAGAAGAAGAAGAAAAAGCCTTGTGTGACATACCAAAAATTCTTTGGTCAACAGACAAATCAGATGTAGGACTTATTCAAACAGCAGGACCAGTTACTATTACACCAAAATCAGCATTTAGACCACAAAAAAGACAATACCCCTTGAGGAAAGATGCAGAGCAAGGAATCAAGCCTATAATAGCAGCATTACTCAAGGAAGGAGTACTGGTAGAATCTCTTGATTCACCATGTAATATCCCTCTACTTCCTGTTAAAAAAGCAAACGGGGAATGGCGGATGGTAAAGGATTTACAAGCTGTAAACAATGCAATAATACCTAGAGCACCTACGGTGCCAGACCCACACACCTTGTTGAACGATTTAAAGCCGCAACAAAAATATTTTACTGTAGTAGACATAAGCAATGCTTTCTTTTCAATACCTATACATCCTGATAGCCAGTATTGGTTTGCATTTACATTTCAGGGTAAAATATATACCTATACTCGGCTACCACAGAGATATTGTGAAAGTCCAACGATATTTGCACAAGAAATGGCAAGCAACCTGGCAGGGTTTACCCCACCAGGAGGTAGCCAGATTCTACGTTATGTAGATGACATTTTGCTAGCAGCCCCCACCCAGCATCAATGCAGGGAGGATACGATAGCATTATTGAAATTTTTAGCAGCACAGGGACATAAAGTAAACAAAAGTAAGTTACAACTTTGGAAAAAACAAGTCAGATACCTAGGATATGTAATATCCAATGAAGGTAGAATATTAGACAAAGACAGAAAAACAGCAATTTTACAAGCACCTAAACCAGCGACCAAGAAGGAAATGATGTCCTTCTTGGGAACGACTAATTTTTGTCGAAGCTGGATATCAAACTATGCTTTAGAATCTGCTCCACTGGCTGATTTAATATATAAAACACCAATGGCAGCACAAGATATATTACAATGGACACCCGAAGCAGAAACAGCTTTCTGCAGACTAAAACAATTGATAGCTTCTTCATTAGTTTTAGGACTTCCGAATTACTACAAAAGATTCTTTCAGGCCGTAGATTGTAAACAGGGATATATGACGTCAGTTCTGAAGCAACAGCATGGGGATAAGCAACGCCCCATAGCTTACTATTCATCACAGTTAGACCCAGTGGCACGATCGTTGCCTCACTGTGTGCAAGCAGTGGTCGCAGCTGCAATGGCAGTACAGGCTTCGGCTTCAGTGGTGTTATTCCACCCTCTCACATTGAGAGTGCCTCATGCAGTCGCGATAATTTTACTGCAATAAAAAATAGCATATTTATCTCCTGCTAGACATCTTTCATGTATGACCATACTGCTGAGCCAACCTCATATGGTAATTGAACGTTGTACAACATTAAACCCGTCAACGTTACTTCCAACTCCTGTGGATGGCACACTGTACAGCTGCCTGCAGGAAATTGAGCAAATAACTTTGCCCAGACAAGACCTCACTGATATGCCCTTGGATGATGCCGAGGTGACATTTTACGTGGATGGCTCATGCAGAAATGGTCCTACAGGGAAAAATCTAGTAGGGTATGCAGTGGTTACAGATACAGAGATCTTAGAAGCCCAACCTTTACAGCATAACCTATCAGCTCAGGCAGCAGAATTGATAGACTTAACACAGGCTTGCACTCTAGCGAAAGATAAATGTGTAAACATATATACTGACAGTCAGTATGCTTTCTCTACAGTGCATGTTTTTGTGCAACAATGGAAAAATAGGGGAATGATAACATCTAATGGCAAACCGATTAATCATGCGCAACTTATTTTGAACTTATTAGATTCCATTCAGTTACCTACTAAAGTAGCTATTTGTAAATGTTTAGCTCATACAAAACAACAGGATAGAATTTCTAAAGGAAATGCAAAAGCTGATGCAGCTGCAAAGCAAGCAGCCTCAGACTCAGAAACTTTACTTTTAACCGAGGAATTACAACCCTCTGAGATTTTAGATCTAGAAATGTTAAAAACAATGCAGACACTAACTACGAAAGCAGAGAAACAAAAATGGGAGAAACGAGGTGCAATCCTCGAAAATGGACTGTATGTCTCCAAAGAGAAAAAAACAATATTACCGTCTAATTTATTTAGATATGCAGCTTTGTTGAGCCATGGGCAGTGCCATGTCTCAACAGGGGGATGGTACAGTTAGTAAATCGAATATTCCAAACATACGGATTCATAAATTATAGAAAAAAATTTTGTGCAGCATGTCATATTTGTAACAAACATCATGGGCAAGGGGCATTCAAACCCAAGCAAGGGAGTTTTCCTACACCACCATATCCATTCTACACTATTTGTATGGATTTCATAGAATTGAATAAATGTGAAGGGAAAAAATACTGTTTAGTAATTATAGATATGTTTTCCAAATGGGTAGAAGCGTTTCCAACTAAAAATCCGGATGCAGCAACCGTGGCAAAAGCCCTAGTAAAAGAAATAATTCCCAGATTTGGCATACCGGAAAGGATTTATAGTGACAATGGGACACATTTTGTTAATCAGATGATTCACCAGCTTGGGAGATTCTTTGGAATCTCCTTAAAGAATCATTGTGCTTACCACCCACAGTCTGCAGGACTGGTGGAAAGGTACAATGAAATTCTAAAAAACAAATTGAGGAAGCTAGTGAGTGAGACACAGAAAAACTGGATTTGCTGTTTGCCTTTGGCACTGCTGAGCATGAGAACAGTTCCAAATGTAAAGGGTTTGACTCCCTTTGAAATGATATTTGGAAGGGCATATTATGTGCCACAGTGGAAAGCTCTCATGCCTGCAGAACTAGAGGCTGACAGCTCATTAGCTAGCTATATGAGAAAACTGTTAACAAATAAAACTGTTTTGCAGTTGAACTCTTTTTCAGATAAAAGACAGACCAGACCGTTAGAAGCAGTGCTGACTCCGGGGACCTGGGTGTGGTTGAAGGTTACGAAGAGGAAGAATTGGGCGAGTCCAAAGTGGGAAGGACCATACCAGGTACTGTTGGCAACGCCTACTGCAGTCAAACTTGCTGAGAGGTCGTCCTGGGTCCATCTGATGCACTGTAAACCGGTAAAGAATTTTCAACTTGATAAACATTTTGGGACTGATACACAACAAAGGCAGGATGGCCAAGAGCAAAATGAGTAAAAATACAGATCAACCCCAAAGATGTTGCTTAATCATCTTGTTGACTATGCATTTATTGACTATGATTGTAATGACCTTCCTTTTGTTGTGGTTTTTCCTACATGTAACCACACAAGTGAAAGTGGAGAGACGTGATGAACTGTCTATAGACTGGCATCAAACTTTAACACATACCTAGCTATGAAGCGTGTATATGTAGAGACTATGAACATTTCAAATTGCTGGGTTTGTACTGCTATACCAACAGCATATGGAGGACTGTTAATGTCCACTGTCCCCTTGGGGATAAATGAGACTTGGGAGAATTTACTTTTTGATACAGGATCTGTAAGATCACAAGACAAAATTGCATTGTATTTGCCTATTACAAAGAAAGGAATTGTATGTTTTTATAAGAATGATACACTTCAAGTGGGTTGGAGTAACTGTAATATAACCATATCTTATAAATGCTACATTAAAGTTAAAGATAGAGGCACTGTTTGTAATACAAATTATGATTCATATTTGAGTTTAATGAAAACAACATTAAGTGATGTGCAGAGAAATCCTGTTTTGCATAAACAACTGTCTATTAGAGACAAGAAAATGTTTCATTCAGAATTAACCCGCATCAGTACTAAAGTAGAAAACTGTTATTTTGTTTGTGGGAAAAAGGCATACAAATGGCTACCTGAGAATTGGTCCGGCAGTTGTTTTTTGGGTTATCTGGTTCCGGCCATAAGACATACTGCAGAATTACCTCTAGGTAAGATACGAAATGTGAGAGATGTAGCCCGGAAACCTGAAGGTCCAATCGGAAAACCTGTAAATCCAGTGGGACAAATCGAAGCTGGTTGGAAAGACCATCATTCCGTAAAAAACAAAGACAAATTGACTCATATGGACTTGAGTGACAGTGTAATATCCTGGGCTGGAATACTTCCAGCATATGGAGCAGTCAAATCGATCTGGGAGTTGAGAAAGCTGTCGAAACTTCTCAAAGTAATGAGTAATGCAACTTTTTCTGCTCTCGAACTAGTGACTGATGAACTGAATGCAATGAGAACTGTTGTGCTGCAAAATCGAATGGCTCTTGACTTCACCCTAGCGGCGAGAGGTGGTACGTGCATGCTTATCAAAGAAGAATGCTGTGCATTTATACCAGACAATTGACATGAAATTAATGACCACCTAGAGGTAATACAGCAGGTATCGGCCATGACTGAACCAGGCCCAAACCCACTGATGAACTTTTTCCAGAGTCTGTTTGGTGGGTGGGGTTCTATCCTAATGAACATCTTGATTGCTATTTGTGTTGGTCTGCTCCTATTAGGAGCATATGTCTGTTGTGGGATACCCTGCATGAAAAGATTGATCAAAGATTTTATTGATATATCTGTAACTGAAACTTTGTACCAAGACATTGAGTTAGAAAAATTAATTTCAGATGAAATTCTTTCCGTAGTGTAAACTAAATGACTTACCTGGTTGAAAGTCCTTAAAGGAGAAGGCCAGGGGATGAAATGACATTGTTTATATTTCAGAATAGAATAAAAGTATTAAAAGGGAGGAAAATGTTAGAAAAATATGTATTTGAACATATATAAAGTGCTAGTTTAAAAGCAAATAGTATATAATGCATTTTATGCTATTAATAATATGGCAATGAGAATGATTTTACATGTAATTACTTGAAGCTTTGGAACTGCAGTGTATTTGAACTCTGAACCTGGCAGTAGCCAGCTCAGCAAGTTTATGTTTTTCACTAATGATTATCTGCTGGATCAGGAAATTAAATGTATAAGGCATTGAAAATCTTCTTCTCCTTCCTCTGGGACAATTGGCCTTGTGAATGTTACCAAGATAAGACACAGCTGTTGAGAAAATGTTGCAAGAAGAACAAAGAAGTGTATTACAAGACTGAACAAACTATTGTATTTGAGCAGGCCTGAAACCTTGAAGGAGTAACATTTACAGAAAGACATTATAACTGACCAGGTGCTTTGCAAGGCTGTATTATTCCCAAGGGAAAGCTTTTTTAAAATATGACATCAGCAATCCTTATGAATAGAATACTGTTAGTAAAAGTGATGTAGATGCCCTGTGACTAACCACGTCAGTAAGGTGGGCAAAACCTGAATGAAAATACTATAAAATATTCTGTACTTCCTGCATCATGTCAGACAAAACTCTGTACTTGTATGGTTTTTTGCCTCCTGGTGTACACTAGTAAACTTTTGCATCTGAGCCTCCTGTGTTGTTATCTTTGTTTTTATTTAACAGTTTGGTCCTTCTTGAATCGGAAACCCTCAGATAGCTACAGATCAGAGTGTACCGGTGGTCAAACACTGCGCAGGAGAAGCTACCGAAACGGTTCTTCTTGAAATACAAAGACCTCCGACTGAATTGTCGTTTTGAGAGGCTGGCCACTTTCTGATCTGCGGCCGAAGAGTGGTCTCGAACTGGTCGACTCAGGAGGCTCAGGTAGGAAGATATTTGCCTTTTTTCTGTTTTAGATCAGGGACTAGGTTGCAGTAAATACTATTGTCAGAAGATTTGTTATACAGATCAGGGACAAAAGGAAATTACTGTATATTTTGTCAGGGATCAGGGAAACAGAATAAGGTAGGCAGTCATTCGAGATAAACTGTGTAAGGAACTGAAATACCACGTGGTGAAAAGGGTTACGTAACATTTTCTTTTAGTATGGGAAATCAGTGCACTAAAACATCGCGAGATCCGGTCCTAACTGAAGACGCAAAATATATGCAATTACAACGGGCTGATAATGTTAGGTATTATACAAAATGGGTTAATAAATACGGATTTGATGGTAAATTAGATAAAATTTCATTAGTTAAACTTTTAAAACAACTTAAATCTGACGCAGAAGGTCAGGCAAAAAACAACAACGATTAGGCATTCCTCAGGCACACAGGTGGATTGAGGAAGTAAACCGAAGGGAACAAAAAACTAAAAATGCTAAGACGTTATTTTTAGATAAAGAGGATAATAATATAGTAATAGCAACGGCTCCTCCTCCCCCGCCCCCTCCGATGCCTTTTCAGGATATGAAGCAGGAGGACAAGCTGGTCCACCTCCACGTTATCCTGATGTCACAAGAACACTAAAACCATTTGTTAGAGATCCTATTGAAACTAGGTCCCGGACACGTAAAACACTTGGGGACACAGACTTGTATCAAGTAGGGAGAAACACACTAGAGGAGAGTGAGGAAGAAATCTGTCCACTAATTGAGGTACCAAATCCTCAGGCAGGACAGGAAGGGCAGGACCCAACTCTTCTAGTATACAGACCATGGACACCGGAAGATATTCGGAAAGCTACAGAGGGAATCCCCCATCCAAAAGTTAATTACACAAAGTTTTTACAAGATTTACAAGGTATGAGACTAAGTTACCACCTGAATGGGGAAGAAGTAGAAAAGGTAGTTAGACAAATTGTGGGTCCAGACTGGCACATGATTTGTGGCACCTGGAATCCTCGTAATGCAGAGCTTAAACCACTCCCACATAGTGACGCAGAACTAGACAACAGAGTAAAAGGTCTTACAGACCGAATTTCTGAAAAATGGAAACCTAGAGCAGATTGGACTTGCATTAACCAATGCATACAACAAGAGAATGAAACTGTAGATGGGTACTATGGTAGATTATTGGAATGTTTCAATAACCATAGTGGTATGGCTATTCCTGAAAATCAGACACATGATACCTCATGAACAGCAATTGAAAAATGCATTTTTGAAAGGTTGCATTGCACCTATCAGTAGCTTTATTACGAAGCATATGATAGATCATCGAACAAGCAGGCTACAAGCCTTACTTGAATATGCTAGACATGCTGAAAGACACTTTAATAGTAAAAAGAAAAAGAAGACACAAGTCTTCACTGCTGAAGATGGAGCTGAGGTTTTTGTAGTACAGTCCGGTAAAAAGGGCAAGAAAAATGCCCAGGGAAATAGACAATCTGACAAACGGTCAGAAGATTTTGAAGAGAGAAAAAAGAAAGGTGAGTGCTTTAAGTGCGGAAAGAATGGACATTTAGCAAGGGATTGCAGGCTAAATAAAAGGGTGACTACAGAAAGTAAGGGTGATGAGGACTGACTATATGATAGTGATGAAAGTCAGCAATCATCAGGAAAGGCTAACAAACAAAGGACAAATGTAAATGTAGTAGAAGGAACAGAGGAAGTGCAAGCAGATGTAGAGGATGAAGAAAGTGAAATTTTAGATTTGGCATTACTGAGCTTGGAGCTCTATCTGGCAGACACAAAACCGGAAGTTACACTTCTGGTGGAGGGGAGGGAAGTAAAATTCCTGTGTGACTCAGGAGCATCACGAACTTTGATACACCCCTCCAAGTTACCAGAATATTCCGAATCACCTGATTATATATTAGTAAAAGCAGCAAATGGACAGCTATATAGGGAGCCACTCTCCCATGATATAGCAATAACTGACCCTGTCTCAGGTATGACTCAGAAAAGTAAAATTGTAGTTTCTGCAAAATGTCCAGTAAACCTACTGGGAAGAGATCTTATGCAGATATTTGGCATAGCGGTAGTTCCCACTATGCAGGGTATGGAGGCACAAAGACAAATGGATACTTTTGTGGTGCGACGGAGGGTGAGACTTTTTACTGGTACAGCCAGGACCTAGTTACGACTGGTCCAGGGGCAGTAACCGAGGAACTGATGAATGTAGCCATCAGTAAGGCCCCCTCCCTTGACACTGACCAACAGCATTTGTTACATTGTACTCTATACTACTGTAGCATGCCAGGACCTGATAAAGAATATGAGCAAGAATTATTCAAAAATGCTGCTAACAGATTAGTATTACGGACCTTGTATTGGGATACTGAGGGAAACAGTGTGGTAAGCTGTTCATTACCTCAGGAATTCATGACACTGTACAAATCTAATCGACTACCACATGTCAGCTTGACGAAAAATAAGAATATGAAATGGGCGGACTTAGGAGAAAAAGTAACAAGATGGGAAAAACAAGCTGATTTAGAATTATCAGAGCAGGGAATACAAAAACAGAAATTCAATTGGCTAACACAGACACATCCAGCTGTACACTTACAAACTAGTGAAGACAGCTGATTAGCGTTCTTATTAGAAGAAGAAGAAAAAGCCTTGTGTGACATACCAAAGATTCTTTGGTCAACAGACAAATCAGATGTAGGACTTATTCAAACAGCAGGACCAGTTACTATTACACCAAAATCAGCATTTAGACCACAAAAAAGACAATACCCCTTGAGGAAAGATGCAGAGCAAGGAATCAAGCCTATAATAGCAGCATTACTCAAGGAAGGAGTACTGGTAGAATCTCTTGATTCACCATGTAATACCCCTCTACTTCCTGTTAAAAAAGCAAACGGGGAATGGCGGATGGTAAAGGATTTACAAGCTGTAAACAATGCAATAATACCTAGAGCACCTACGGTGCCAGACCCACACACCTTGTTGAACGATTTAAAGCCGCAACAAAAATATTTTACTGTAGTAGACATAAGCAATGCTTTCTTTTCAATACCTATACATCCTGATAGCCAGTATTGGTTTGCATTTACATTTTAGGGTAAAAGATATACCTATACTCGGCTACCACAGGGATATTGTGAAAGTCCAACGATATTTGCACAAGAAATGGCAAGCAACCTGGCAGGGTTTACCCCACCAGGAGGTAGCCAGATTCTACTTTATGTAGATGACATTTTGCTAGCAGCCCCCACCCAGCATCAATGCAGGGAGGATACGATAGCATTATTGAAATTTTTAGCAGCACAGGGACATAAAGTAAACAAAAGTAAGTTACAACTTTGGAAAAAACAAGTCAGATACCTAGGATATGTAATATCCAATGAAGGTAGAATATTAGACGAAGACAGAAAAACAGCAATTTTACAAGCACCTAAACCAGCGACCAAGAAGGAAATGATGTCCTTCTTGGGAACAACTAATTTTTGTCGAAGCTGGATATCAAACTATGCTTTAGAATCTGCTCCACTGGCTGATTTAATATATAAAACACCAATGGCAGTACAAGATATATTACAATGGACACCCGAAGCAGAAACAGCTTTCTGCAGACTAAAACAATTGATAGCTTCTTCATTAGTTTTAGGACTTCCGAATTACCACAAAAGATTCTTTCAGACCGTAGATTGTAAACAGGGATATATGATGTCAGTTCTGAAGCAACAGCATGGGGATAAGCAACGCCCCATAGCTTACTATTCATCACAGTTAGACCCAGTGACACGATCATTGCCTCACTGTGTGCAAGCAGTGGTCGCAGCTGCAATGGCAGTACAGGCTTCGGCTTCAGTGGTGTTATTCCACCCTCTCACATTGAGAGTGCCTCATGCAGTCGCGATAATTTTACTGCAAGAAAAAATAGCATATTTATCTCCTGCTAGACATCTTTCATGTATGACCATACTGCTGAGCCAACCTCATATGGTAATTGAACATTGTACAACATTAAACCCGTCAACGTTACTTCCAACTCCTGTGGATGGCACACTGTACAGCTGCCTGCAGGAAATTGAGCAAATAACTTTGCCCAGACAAGACCTCACTGATATGCCCTTGGATGATGCCGAGGTGACATTTTACGTGGATGGCTCATGCAGAAAGGGTCCTACAGGGAAAAATCTAGTAGGGTATGCAGTGGTTACAGATACAGAGATCTTAGAAGCCCAACCTTTACAGCATAACCTATCAGCTCAGGCAGCAGAATTGATAGACTTAACATAGGCTTGCACTCTAGCGAAAGATAAATGTGTAAACATATATACTGACAGTCAGTATGCTTTCTCTACAGTGCATGTTTTTGTGCAACAATGGAAAAATAGGGGAATGATAACATCTAATGGCAAACCGATTAATCATGCGCATCTTATTTTGAACTTATTAGATTCCATTCAGTTACCTACTAAAGTAGCTATTTGTAAATGTTTAGCTCATACAAAACAACAGGATAGAATTTCACAAGGAAATGCAAAAGCTGATGCAGCTGCAAAGCAAGCAGCCTCAGACTCAGAAACTTTACTTTTAACCGAGGAATTACAACCCTCTGAGATTTTAGATCTAGAAATGTTAAAAACAATGCAGACACTAACTACGAAAGCAGAGAAACAAAAATGGGAGAAACGAGGTGCAATCCTCGAAAATGGACTGTGTGTCTCCAAAGAGAAAAAAACAATATTACCGTCTAATTTATTTAGATATGCAGCTTTGTTGAGCCATGGGCAGTGCCATGTCTCAACAGGGGGGATGGTACAGTTAGTAAATCGAATATTCCAAACATACGGATTCATAAATTATACAAAAAAATTTTGTGCAGCATGTCATATTTGTAACAAACATCATGCGCAAGGGGCATTCAAACCCAAGCAAGGGAGTTTTCCTACACCACCATATCCGTTCCGCACTATTTGTATGTTTTCCAAATGGGTAGAAGCGTTTCCAACTAAAAATCCGGATGCAGCAACTGTGGCAAAAGCCCTAGTAAAAGAAATAATTCCCAGATTTGGCATACCGGAAAGGATTTATAGTGACAATGGGACACATTTTGTTAATCAGACGATTCACCAGCTTGGGAGATTCTTTGGAATCTCCTTAAAGAATCATTGTGCTTACCACCCACAGTCTGCAGGACTGGTGGAAAGGTACAATGGAATTCTAAAAAACAAATTGAGGAAGCTAGTGAGTGAGACACAGAAAAACTGGATTTGCTGTTTGCCTTTGGCACTGCTGAGCATGAGAACAGTTCCAAATGTAAAGGGGTTGACTCCCTTTGAAATGATATTTGGAAGGGCATATTATGTGCCACAGTGGAAAGCTCTCATGCCTGCAGAACTAGAGGCTGACAGCTCATTAGCTAGCTATATGAGAAAACTGTTAACAAATAAAACTGTTTTGCAGTTGAACTCTTTTCAGATAAAAGACAGACCAGACCGTTAGAAGCAGTGCTGACTCCGGGGACCTGGGTGTGGTTGAAGGTTACGAAGAGGAAGAATTGGGCGAGTCCAAAGTGGGAAGGACCATACCAGGTACTGTTGGCAACGCCTACTGCAGTCAAAGTTGCTGAGAGGTCATCCTGGGTCCATCTGACGCACTGTAAACCGGTAAAGAATTTTCAACTTGATAAACATTTTGGGACTGATACACAACAAAGGCAGGATGGCCAAGAGCAAAATGAGTAAAAATACAGATCAACCCCAAAGATGTTGCTTAATCATCTTGTTGACTATGCATTTATTGACTATGATTGTAATGACCTTCCTTTTGTTGTGGTTTTTCCTACATGTAACCACACAAGTGAAAGTGGAGAGACGTGATGAACTGTCTATAGACTGGCATCCAAACTTTAACACATACCTAGCTATGAAGCGTGTATATGTAGAGACTATGAACATTTCAAATTGCTGGGTTTGTACTGCTATACCAACAGCATATGGAGGACTGTTAATGTCCACTGTCCCCTTGGGGATAAATGAGACTTGGGAGAATTTACTTTTTGATACAGGATCTGTAAGATCACAAGACAAAATTGCATTGTATTTGCCTATTACACAGAAAGGAATTGTATGTTTTTATAAGAATGATACACGTCAAGTGGGTTGGAGTAACTGTAATATAACCATATCTTATAAATGCTACATTAAAGTTAAAGATAGAGGCACTGTTTGTAATACGAATTATGATTCATATTTGAGTTTAATGAAAACAACATTAAGTGATGTGCAGAGAAATCCTGTTTTGCATAAACAACTGTCTATTATAGACAAGAAAATGTTTCATTCAGAATTAACCCGCATCAGTACTAAAGTAGAAAACTGCTATTTTGTTTGTGGGAAAAAGGCATACAAATGGCTACCTGAGAATTGGTCCGGCAGTTGTTTTTTGGGTTATCTGGTTCCGGCCATAAGACATACTGCAGAATTACCTCTAGGTAAGATACGAAATGTGAGAGATGTAGCCCGGAAACCTGAAGGTCCAATCAGGAAACCTGTAAATCCAGTGGGACAAATCGAAGCTGGTTGGAAAGGCCATCATTCCGTAAAAAACAAAGACAAATTGACTCATATGGACTTGAGTGACAGTGTAATATCCTGGGCTGGAATACTTCCAGCATATGGAGCAGTCAAATCGATCTGGGAGTTGAGAAAGCTGTCGAAACTTCTCAAAGTAATGAGTAATGCAACTTTTTCTGCTCTCGAACTAGTGACTGATGAACTGAATGCAATGAGAACTGTTGTGCTGCAAAATCGAATGGCTCTTGACTTCACCCTAGCGGTGAGAGGTGGTACGTGCGTGCTTATCAAAGAAGAATGCTGTGCATTTATACCAGACAATTGACATGAAATTAATGCCCACCTAGAGGTAATACAGCAGGTATCGGCCATGACTGAACCAGGCCCAAACCCACTGATGAACTTTTTCCAGAGTCTGTTTGGTGGGTGGGGTTCTATCCTAATGAACATCTTGATTGCTATTTGTGTTGGTCTGCTCCTATTAGGAGCATGTGTCTGTTGTGGGATACCCTGCATGAAAAGATTGATCAAAGATTTTATTGATATATCTGTAACTGAAACTTTGTACCAAGACTTTGAGTTAGAAAAATTAATTTCAGATGAAATTCTTTCCGTAGTGTAAACTAAATGACTTACCTGGTTGAAAGTCCTTAAAGGAGAAGGCCAGGGGATGAAATGACATTGTTTATATTTCAGAATAGAATAAAAGTTTTAAAAGGGAGGAAAATGTTAGAAAAATATGTATTTGAACATATATAAAGTGCTAGTTTAAAAGCAAATAGTATATAATGCATTTTATTCTATTAATAATATGGCAATGAGAATGATTTTACATGTAATTGCTTGAAGCTTTGGAACTGCAGTGTATTTGAACTCTGACCCTGGCAGTAGCCAGCTCAGCAAGTTTATGTTTTTCACTAATGATTATCTGCTGGGTCAGGAAATTAAATGTATAAGGCATTGAAAATCTTCTTCTCCTTCCTCTGGGACAACTGGCCTTGTGAATGTTACCAAGACAAGACACAGCTGTTGAGAAAATGTTGCAAGAAGAACAAAGAAGTGTATTACAAGACTGAACAAACTATTGTATTTGAGCAGGCCTGAAACCTTGAAGGCGTAACATTTACAGAAAGACATTATAACTGACCAGGTGCTTTGCAAGGCTGTATTATTCCCAAGGGAAAGCTTTTTTAAAAATATGACATCAGCAATCCTTATGAATAGAATACTGTTAGTAAAAGTGATGTAGATGCCCTGTGACTAACCACGTCAGTAAGGTGGGCAAAACCTGAATGAAAATACTATAAAATATTCTGTACTTCCTGCATCATGTCAGACAAAACTCTGTACTTGTATGTTTTTTTGCCTCCTGGTGTACACTAGTAAACTTTTGCATCTGAGCCTCCTGTGTTGTTATCTTTGTTTTTATTTAACAGGAAAATATAGTGATATTAGTTAACTAGTATTTTCTGTAACTGTGTGAATATTTCCCACTGTGTTATTTTAAATATTTCCTGTGATTGAAACCCTGGAGTTTACTGTAAATAGATATTTAGTATTTTCATGTTCTTTTATTATTTATTATTAAATATATTTAAACTTTTCGTTGTGGCTGGTCCTTTAGAAAATATTTTAACCTTTGAGAGTACTTATATCTATTGGTGACACTGTGGCTACTCCTGAAAGCCTAATTGTTTGGTCAACATTATCATTTGTATTAATATTAATCTCGCTCAGTATAATTTGGTACCCTTGCAAGAATCTTAAAGTAGCTGGCTTTGGTGTGTGTGTGTGTGTGTGTGTGTGTGTGTGTGTGTGTGTGTGTGTGTGTGTGTGTGTGTGTGTGAAAATAAAATCTCACAGTGGGTGTGTGTGTGTGTGTGTGTGTGTGTGTGCGCGAGCGCGCTCGTGTGTGTGTGTGTGTGTGTGTATGTCAGCTACTTGGAACAGAGAAATGAAGCACTGGTTTCACAGAGGGGGTGCTGGAGGGCTTCTTGGCTTGGACACTCTGCTGACGTCTCAATCCTGTGGCTGTACTAGTGGGGAGTCTTATTGGGGACCTGGAGGAAGACACATAGAAAAATCTGGACTTTGGACTGAGTGTGTTCCCTGTGTGCTCTTAAGAGAAATTGTGTTTGATGCAGAGAGGTCTGTATCTGGAAATGCTGAGTGTATCCATTTATACTCCAAGTGAACGTCCCTCTACAGTGTCAGTGGTGAAGATTTAGGCTCCTTGATTACTGGCCCAGAGAGGAGACATCACATGCTTAGTTACCCATCCCCTCTCAGACATGGTAGGCCACAACGGGGGGGGGGGGTGCAAGTGATCTTTATGTATTTTAGGTAACCTATATAGAATAGGAAGCAGGGGATTAACAACATATAAAAAGTTGAACAGTTCACATGTAATATCATCTTGTACCTCAAGCTCATAAATAACATCATTAACCCTACATATTATATTATTCACATTGCTCCTATTTAATAAATGAAAAATACTTGGATCATTTAAAAATGCTTGCATAGACTGATTAGGTTTTTCACTATCCATGATAACTATAGCATCCCCTTTGTCTGCCTGTCTAATCACGATACTGGTATTACTTTGCAGTCACTTTAAATAATCAAATTCTTCTTTTGACAAATTATAACTCTTATTATCCTCTGAATTATTAAAAAGCTCATACAACTGTTTCTCACAAGTATCACAGAACACTGTAATTACAGGACTGCTAACAGGAATAAAAGTGCTTGAACATTTACATACCTTTCAGCAGTGACAACATTTTGAAACATTAATTTAAGATTCAAATTCCTTGCAAACAGCTTAAGATCAGTAGTAGCATCCACAATATGGTCTTTAGCTGTTGGTATAAACTGCAAGCCTCTTCTTAACGTGGAAATATCAGTAGCAGAAAGTATGTTGCTAGATAAATTAACAATGTCAAAATTGTCTGAAAAATTGTTCATCTCTTCACTTTCAAACTTCTGCAGGCCTGCAGACTGTTTGATTTCATATGGACATTTCCTCTTTCTCTTTGGCTTGCATTTCTTCCTCATGATAGGTCTGTTGCACATAGCTCCACTCTCTCTGGGAAAATCAACTTCATGGACATCAGAACCTGATGAAAATCCTCCTCATGGGAAACAGCATAATTAGATGTGGATGGTACAGCAAATGTATTATCATCATTACAATTGGTGGTGGTATGTACTAATAAGTCCCTTCGTAGCAAGATAATTTGTACACCATCATCATGTGCAGTACTTGCATTAGAAACATTTTCATTTACAAATTAACTAGACGCACCACCTCTCAATACAGAATCAATGATTGGTAAAGTAATGTCATCTAGTTCATGTATAGATTTACCAATGCTTGCCTTCAACAGCCTAGTGTTTTTAGGCCAAGAAAAAAGTCATTAATATCCCTAGTCAGCTTATACTTTTTCATTTGTTCAAGTAATTTCTCATAGATTGTTAAACATTCCAACATATCACTATAACAGTGCAAATAATCTTTATAGCAAGAAGTGTTTAAAATGCCATTTTCTAATGCTAACATCTCATTTTGCAGTTCTTATCCAATATCTAGAAAAAACTCATTCATAAGGGTTCTAGTCAGTGCTGAGTTTAAGGTTTAATTCCTGCCATTTTTTAAGCAACACTGGCTAGGTATTACCTTAAGTTGGCATTTTTAATATATGTAAGCCTCGTGGAACAATCCCTCATTAAAGGTATACTTGAAAACTTAAATGCTGCCATTGCAGCCATTTTTTTTTACTAGCCACTTAAAATGTACCTTTTTCTCCAATGTCATATTCTGCTGCAGGATTGTAATTTCCTGACCACCAGGTGTAAATTCAGCAGCTGCTACAAAGCCAGTCATATTCTTAAGCAAAGGGGTGGAATGGACGACCAAAACATCATCCAAATGCCGATGAATTCTAGTCAGATTGCATAGTAACTGTGTTTCAGAAACAACATTCATAGTGCTGATAAACCTGGTGCTCAGTTCAATGCCAAACAAAAACAAATAGTCAACTTCAAGGAGTGCAACTGAGTATTTGAGATCAACGGGTTAAATACAGCAAATAGTAAAAACAATAAAAACTGGATCTCAACACCAGAAATAAAAAACTCATTTATTTTAATCCAAATTCAAATAGCAGAGCTTTCTGGAATAGTTCTTTCTTCAATACATATAAAACACAGTTCAAATACAGAGTTTTCAAATACAGTGCATGATCCTATCACAAAATAAGCGCTAAGGTTGTTATACAGAGAACCTGAAGTGTAAAGACATAGCAACACATACAAAAAGTACATTCAAAAGCAACTTAAAAAACACAACAGATACAGGCAGTCAATACCAACATTCACTTCAGTTTCATTTACTTTTGTTTTAATGCAAGTTTGATGAATAATGACACAGGATAGCACAGATTCCAAGTTATGGTAAGTACGTAACTCTTTTTACTTTATAGCTGGGACATAAAAAAAAAGATATTATCTCTCAGGTTCAGTGCAGTAACAGATACAATGTCTAGAACTAGAAGTTTTTGTATTGTCTTTACATGTGGAGAAATGAAAATTATTTTACGACTTCCACTATTTGCCAAAAGATCTAAGGGCTATGCATTTTTCACAGGGAGATGCTAAGTGCTGGCAGTTTCTAGCAATCAGGGTTTTCACCTGGGAAAGTCAGGTGACAAAAAGTGATGTCATGCTGCTAGTATCCCAGCAGGAATTTTTGAGATATTAATTTAAAAACTCCATGAGAGAGAGACTGTGCATTTTGTATTTTGCCTTTGACCTGGCAGCATCAGCTGGGAAAACCCACTCACCACATCTGTCTTGCCTGGCTCTGTAAGTAAGTTAACTAGGGTACAGTAATTTCTTTTAGATTCAGTAAGGAATATATTAAAGATTAGTTTAGATGTTTTCTTTATTTATTTGAGACTGTCCTGCAATGTTGTTTTAAATATTTCCGGTGATTTTGAACTCTGAAGTAGCTGTGATTGTTTACTGAGTATTTTATTGTTCTTTTATTATTTATTACTAAATATATTTAAACCTTTCAATTGTGGCTGGTCTGTCTCGAGATATTTAAGCTCTTAGATTACTTGCATATCTATTTGATGACACTGTGCAAGCCACTCTTAATAGCCTTGCTCTTGGTCAAACTACCATTTGGATTAATAGTAACATTGCACAGTAAGATTGGACACCCTTTGTTAAGGGCCTTAAAGTAGCTGATAAAGAGTTGGCTGAAAGGGGGCATAGCTAGTAAACCTGTGCCAGCCTTTCCCAGGTGTGTGTGTGTGTGTGTGTGTTTGTGTATAAATCAAATCTCAAAGTGTGTGCGTGTCAGCTACTTTGGGCAGGGACAGAAAGCACTGGTTGGACAGAGAAGGTGCTGGAGGTCTTGGCTTGGCCACTCAGCTGAGATCTTAACTCTATAGCTGTGCTAGTGGGGAGTTTTTTTGGGGATCTGGAACAAGAGGGAGAAACCAGCCCCAGACTGACTGTGGTCTCTGTGTGCTCTTAAGGAAAATTGCACTTTACTGTGTGTACTTGTCATCCTTCCAGTGTGTATGTCCCCCACTGTTGCCAGTGGTGAGGATTGAGGCTGCTTGATTACTGGGGTATCACAAATGAATTAATGGCTTCATTACTGGTGGTTGGGATAGTTGGTGGGGTATTTTGGTAAACATTATTAAGTGAATGAATTGAGCTGGTAAAGAAGGTATTGAATTTTCAGGCTATGCTGTCAGCTGTAGGAGCTGCTGAAGCAATGGGGGTTGAGGCATTTCCTGGTTGAAGTAGTTTTTTTTTTTTTGGTGGACCAAAATTCTTTGGGACTGTTGTGGTTAAGCTGTTGGGCAAGTGTATTGAAAGTTTTTTGTCATATTTTATTTGGGACTTGGCTTTGTTTTGAAGTTGTTTATAGAGGTGTGGGTTTTCTTGTTTTTTGTTGATTTTCCAGTGTAACTAGGCTTTGTCCTATTTGTTAAAACTGATTTTTCGTGGTGTTTGTTAGCCATGGTGTATAGTGATTTTTCAGTTGAGCAGATCTGCAGGGGGCTAAGCTATTTCAGATGTTGAGAAAGGTGGTATTAAAGTACTGCACGGCTGTATCTAGCTGAAGAGTTTTGGAGGGTGCCCAATTACATTGTTGTAAAAGGGAAAGGAATGTTTTTTTATAGCAGAAATTTAAACTTACTGTCCGGTTTCAAAACAAAAATGGCAACAATGCCACACTGAGAAAAAATAGGGCAATGAAAGTTGTGTGATGCAGCCTGATGGAAATGAAATATCAACTTAGCATAGACCTGCTGGTGCTAATTTTGTGTAAATAGGCTACTCTGTCATGGAGTTGACAGACATCATGCAAAGATAAGGACCCCAGAACAACAAATCACATGACCTGGTCCTAGTGTTAGGCAAGTTATACACCCTAGGCACAACTGAGTCCCTATACAAGGGCTACACAGCTACTATGTTTATATTATAAAGGAAATGAAGTGATAAACCAGTCAGAAAGATAGAGGAGTAAGCAGAGGGATATACAAAATGGCAAGGGAAATGGAAAAGTTGCATGGATGACAAAATGAGGATTTTTTTTTTGAGGGGGTGCATTTTTATATTTAGAATGTAAATCATGAACCTAGTATTGTTTTAACAACTCAACAGGAAAGAAAAACACTGATCCTGGTCCAGGGATTAAATACAGGGGACTGTTGGACCTGGGTTCAATCTCCAGAAACAAGTCAAAGTTTTCATTCCCTCTTAAGTTTTTTTTTCATATATTTAGAGAAAAATGGTACAGAGAGAGGGAAGTAGGTGAGTGATATTGACAAGAAGAAGGGCAAAGGGAAGCAGCAGATATGACACAAAGACTGAAAGGGGAGATGCTGATACAAAAGCAGATAGACAGATAAATGGTGGCAAATGGTGACAGGAAGGAATGGACATCAAACTCAAACTGGGGAGGGGAGTGTTTTGAAGTTGTTTATAGAGGTGTGGGTTTTCTTGTTTTTTGTTGATTTTCACCATGTTGGGGAATAAGGATAGATTAGGGCCACCTGCCAAACTTCACAGCAAAGAACCCAACCAGAAGTCAGTCACATCTGTGACTGTCCTCATGACTAGATGCAACCACTGGTGGTCCTGTGGTTCAGGCCATGCATCTATGTGACAATCTAGGTGTCCAGCTACTGGAACAACACAGTCTACAGAAGTCTGTCCACAGCCTTTGAGGTACAACTGGACCATCTAGTGCCATTCACTGATAAGAAGCCTATACCCCCCCACTCCCACTGTTGAAGCAGTACCAGAGGCCACCAAACAGCTCTCCGGGTCACATTCTGCAGACTGACCTTTATCAATCTGCAGAGAAGCTGGCCTGAAGATTGCTGTTGTAGTTATGAGTCTGATGCAGGGCATGGTGGATGCTGCCAAACCACATTCAGTTTCACAGCTAAAACTGCAAACAAATGAATATAAATAGAGAGAAATAAAACAACAATGAGCAAATAATAAAACTAAGAAGATGACAATGATAAAGAGAAGAAAAATAAAAAAACAGTGATATTTATGTTCTGCTACACCTTTGTACTACAGGCCCTGGAATGATGAAAAAGACAGTCAGCATAGCAATGGCAAAATTCAAGTGGTATACAGACTTGCAGCATACCTATGACAGGACTATGGGAATAACAGGGTAGGTTTTGATGGGAGGTAGTCTGTCAGCACAGTATAAGACATTGACTTAATGTATGACTGTTAACCACAATGTGCAATGGCCAATAAAGGGGTCTATATCATATGTTTGAATGTTGAAAGTGTCAAACGCTCTAAAGAGTGAAAAGGCCGGAACTTGAAGTTATTTTATTGAGATTGCAATACAGTGAAGATCAGAATAGTTGCCCTTTTCTCACTGTAGTGTGATCTTGGAGTTGGAATATATATTTAGCGGGGGGGTGGGGTGGTGGTGCAGCTCCCCACAATAAGGAGTTCGGGTTCTGGCATTTTCACTCTTTAGAGCGTTCAACATTTTCAACATTCGATTATATGATATACACCCTCAATGAAGATAGGTAGAAAAAAAGGGTATATATTATAAAGACGAAATGTCAAAAGAGTGAACGCTCTTACATCAACCACAAATAATCGAAGCTGCAAAACCTTGAACAGCCACAACAGCAATTTTTTTCTCCCAGGGAAAAAAATCGCTGGGCCATTATTGGGGCTTTGCCATTTTCCCTACTGTAGTGCGATCTTGGAGTTGGTATATTTAAGAAGGGGGTGTGTGGGAGGCACAGTCCTCCATATCAGGGGTGTGAAGTCCACCACTTTATTTTGTGTTTAGATTTTTTTTTGTTTTTGTTTTTGTTGTCCCAGGGAAAAAAATCACTGTTGTGACCGTTCGAGGTTTTGCAGCTTTGATTTTATTTGTGGTCGATGTAAGAGTGCTCGCTGTTTTGATGTTTCGTCTTTATGATATAGACCCGTAAAAACAACAATGTACAAATTCGTTGCATAACCCTATGAAGGTAACATTATATATACAAATATCATACAAAGCATGGCAAATGCTAGGATGAGTGGCACAAGGTGGCACCATACCCCATACAACATGCCAGCAGTATCACACAATGGAATGTAATACTGGCAGTAATACTGCACCTTAACAAACATAAAAACAATTGCAATGGTAAACAGTCTGACATCTTCATACCGTGGTATGCCATACAAACCTGGCACAGTGACAAACAATGAAATGGGCACTAATGCAGTGTGACATATCAGGAAGGCAATGGTAGTGTGCACTACCTGTATAATGAGCATGTAAGCAAGAAGCAATGAATGCTATAGAGTTCAAAAATATTATGGCAGAAATCCATATCTGTAATTGCATTGTTAAACCCAAGGTTAGTGCATTCTGCAGTACAATGGTACTGTCATGAAAAAATAGCAGCACTTACAATTTACATGAAACATAAAGCAAAACATAGTTCTACTCAAAGGTTACATGATTTAGCACTATTGCAATGCTGGGCAGTGTAGTGCTAAGAAGATGAAGCAGAGACAGGCAGGCATAACAGAATATAATGACACCTGGGCAGCCTTGCTTGCTTTCTCTGGTAGGAGTGTCTGTTCTTCTGAATTTCATCAGGTGCTGAAAGACATAAATGTGAGCATACCCACATGCATTATTATGTGGTTCTAGGTGTACAATGTGGCAATGTTTGTAAAATCAATCAGTAGACAGTCATATTTACTATGTTACTCAGTATCAGTCTAACATCTTCTTCCCATTGGCAAAAAAGGTCAGGATGGAACCAGTTCAGGTCACTGTAACAATGCCAGCACTACTGACCAGAGCAGGTGATGCCCATAACAGCATTCACTGCCCTGGCAGGTAAGTGTCAGGCATCCACTTTGTACTTGGGCTCTCACAAGAGTCCCCCAGCAGGTGCTCTCAGTGGTGCAAATTCCACAGGCAAAGAAAGATGTTTGTATTCTTACTGCACCACATTGGATCTCTTCCAAATTCATCCCTTCCAGAAGCTGTAGTCACTTGCCAAATTGATGCCAGGAGGAAAACGGCAGCAGTAGTTGGGTTGTGTCAACACACACATCAAATAAACCACACCATCTGCATCTGTGGGAAGTATAGAAGCATGTAGTAGCCTTATGACAGTATGCAGTAATGTAACCACATGCATGGAAGTGAGGCAGAATTGAGCCCATCACACATATGGTAGCATGCCTCTGCCACCACCTATAGTAGTAGGCCAAAGGACCATTATCTCGGGCATTGATATGTCACTCTGCTCTTATAGACAACATGCTGGTATGCAAAAGCCTGTGGACATGTAGTTGCAATGGAACAGACCATGCGTGTGTTGAATCTGGAGACTGCTGTGCTTCTTGACTGGTTATGAAAGGACAGGCCATCTCATGCAACCCAAAACATGGTGCACAGTCATCACCTGCTTACAAAACAGTAGTGGGCAGTTGTGCCACTGCAGAGCATGAAGGAAAAGAGTGCTGGTGGATGTCAGCACCATGACTCCAGCTCAGGTCCCTGCCTACCGGTCACATTGGGCATAAATCAAGAGGTGTGCAGGTCAGTGATCCAGACATAGACAAATGCCATTAATGTCATGGTGGAGATGATTAGTATAGTGAGTGGCATTCATGGCAACAGAAATGAGGGCATGCAATGCCTGCATGCAGGTATGGGTCATGTGGACAAGGCACACGCTGACCTACTGAGGTTAGTGGGGGTACCGTGGCTTGACCCTTCATGGCCATCACTACAACTGTGACTACCACTCCTGTCTCCTCACTGTGTATATGCCCATTAGGGTACATTCCTCATTGTCTCATGCCACCTTTTCACTGCTTACAGTGGCATGAATGGGCCATTTTCAATATCACAGTCATGGTCCCACAGTTTCATATCATCCTTGTCAGTGGATGTTTCTGAGAGTGCCATTCCATGGAGGAGGTGTGCCAAGGCTGAGGATATCCATATTCTGCACCAGTCCCCATGGACCCATAGTCCCTGTCAGATACATTCCAATGGACTTCTTCACAGTTTGCTGCAGCTGTGCTCCCCTGTACCAGTACTGTCCATCTGCCCAGAACATCTGGCTATCTGTCTTCCTCAGGAAGCTCCACCCCGTCACTACACAGCTGACCTAGCTCTCCCATCACCCAGCCATGTAACGCAATAACGTTTCCAAATCCCCTAACCTTTCCACCTCAATGTAGCCATTTGTGCTCCCTTTCACTGTGCAAATAATGACAACTGTGCCTTACTCATCCCTCTGTTATATAGGAGTCATTAATGATTAATGCATGGTTTGGCCAGTCAGTGCACTGCACTGTATGTATAGCCTGGGTAGAGTACTGCATGCATCAATGTTAATCTTTGCTGTCTCTAGTTTGGTCCATAGCTGTGGACCAGACAATGCCTCTTTATGAGTGCCACAGTGTAATCCATCTTTGTCACCCTTCCATGTATTTCCCTTGCAGTCAGTTTCATGGACATCTCCTCACTTGACAATACATTTTTGCTGTAGGTCTCTCAAGCATACTGCAGTGTACAACCAGAGGAATCTAGGCAATAAGGGGCCTTCAGCAATCTGACAAGATGCTTTATGATACTGTGGGTCTGCAACAGATGTTACTTCTAGTATCTTAAAATGGTTTGCTCTTTGTTTATTTATGTTACCCTACTTATCTCCCTTAGCCTAGCTGCCCCATACCTTTGACTCCTTTTGCATTAGCCTGCAGCCATTGTTATCTGCTGGTTAAGTAGGTCTCCTACCCTACTGTCTTGTATAGGTTTTTGTTTATCTTTATAAACCTCCTGCATCTAATTCCCTTACCCAATAGTTACATACACCCTATATTCCTCCCCAGACACATTTGCTAACACTCTGCAGTGCTAGTTAGATTTGACTGGCTAAATAACATCTAATAGTACCCACACATTAGCTCCCCTTGCCTCCTATCTTGCTGCCTGCTAATATTTATTTCTAATAGCAAAAAATAAGGTTCTCTTAGCTCCTCTAAGCTTTGTCGTACCTATCATATTCGTGGACATTGTTTTTTCTGGTCCTGGAATCACTAGACCTGAGCCAGCCCCGCTCTGTTCGCCCTTCAGGCTCACTCTGCTCCCCTACCCTACCCCCATTCCCACCCACCCCCTCTTCCATTGGATTTATACATCCATAAACCCCTGTCCAAACTACCTCATCACCTGCAAACCAATCAGCTTACACTCTCTAGCTTCACCCCACTCTCAAAACCACTTAAATTGATAGCTACTCTCCATAGAAAGATGCCTTCCCACACAAATACGCATAGGCACACAACATACATTATTCTCATTTCTAGCCTCTTTACAACTCTAACTCCATTAACCCTAACTACCACTGTATATTCCACCTTGCCCTCGCAAACTCCAAGAACTAGTACACAAACCCTTCCTTTGACTCTTAACAGAGATAGCTATTCAAACATCTCACCCTCCCTATTCCCTTACAATAGTTATAACCTAAATAAAATAAAACTTTTCATCAACCATTCAAGACTCAAATTAAACAATATTTATCTTCCCCAACCACTTTCACATAAAAAATAACACCAATGCTGTTATTCATCTTCTCCTGTCTCTCACACAATGTGGCAACATCCACCCCAACTATGGTTCTACATCCTCAACTATCCCAAAAAACCTACAACTTCAACTAGTAACAATAAACTCACGTAGCATATTTAACAAAATTACTGAGTTCCACACATGGCTAGCCACCCACACCCCAAATATAATAGCAGTAACAGAAACTTGGCTAAAACCACACATTTTTGATACTGAAATCTTTCTGCTAGGGTACAACATACTACGTGCTGATAGACTCCACAAAAAAGGTGGTGGCATAGCACTACTCTGTGATAGCAGCTTTAACCTAACAAGTTATCCTAAACAACTCCCCACTTTTGGCAATCTAGAAATCTTACTAACTTCCCCTCACATTAACAATAACAAACAAATAATTATAGCAGTAATCTACATCCCACCAGGCCAAAATATCCCCCTCCTAGAAGACTTTTTATTTTGGACAAACCAGAACATCTCACAGGAAACCATTATTCTAGGAGATAATAACATTAATTGGGTAAACCTAACAACCAACTCTCCAGTCAACAGCATAAACCTACACAGTTTCACACAGCTTATTACACCTCCTACCCATGGCCTAGCCACTAGATCAGAATCCACCCTAGACTGGGTACTAGTATCCCTCCCATAAAACTATCCAAACTCAGGCACCTTACCTAACATACTAAGTGATCACCTTCCAGCATTCACCCTTAGGACCCACCCACAAATATCAAAAATGCATACCTACAAAACATCCAGGAACCTCACCCACTTTGACCCAGCTACATTTATAAGCATCCTAAAAACTCAAAATTGGCTCCCACTAAAAACTCTCCCCCTAGATGAAGCTGTTAACTATTTCAACAAACTTTTTCTGGACTCACTGAATAGCTTAGCCCCCATACGAACCAAATGTACCAAGGCCAATCATGCCCCCCAGCTAACTAAATCAACAACACAAAGCCTCCTTCACAGAGATAAAGCATGGAAACAGTAGCAAAAATCAAAAACCAAACAAACTGAACTTGCCTATAAGCAACTCCAAAATAATTCCAAAAAATTAGTCATACAAGATAAGAAAAACTACTTTACCTTACAACTATCCAATACAAAGAACAACCCAAATAAGTTTTGGAATTCAGTCTCCACATTACTTAATAGTGGCACTGTACAAAATCCACCCCCCACACCTGAAAAAAGCCCACAGGAAATCTCTCATGATTTTAACACTCATTTCATTACTACTATTCAAAACCTAATCAAAGACCCTACAACAGATCCCTCACATAATAACACTTCCCCTATAATAGACTCCTGCATTAAAAATCCAACAGCACCTTCCTTCTCTATCCAACCTATTCTGACCTCACAAATATGTAAACTTCTAAATAAACTTAAACCCTGCTGTCTCTCCGCTGACAAACCCCATCCCCCCGAGTATTTAAAGCTAGCATCAAGTGCAATTGCATACCCAGTCAGCATACTAATAAATCGGTCTCTCTCTGAATGCTATGTACCAAACTTATGGAAAAAATCTGTCATCACCCTACTACATAAATGTGGAACTTCCCATGACCTGTCAAACTACCGCCCAATCTCAATACTTTCACCATTATCAAAAATATTGGAAAAATGTGTGCACAGTTACTTAAACACCTCCTAGATAATGAGCTTCTCTCTCCCGCACAACACGGTTTCCGTCCAGGACATAACACAATTACAGCCCTGCTGTCCTTTACAGATACTGTCAACAAAGCCCTTGACACTGGTCTCTACACCTCAGTAATCCTTCTAGACCTGTCAAAAGCTTTCGACACAGTATCACATAACAAACTACTACACCAAATAGCAAAGCAAGGATGTTCCCCCCACGTCTGTCAGATGGTTTGCCTCCTACCAAAATAACAGAGAACAAGCAGTAAAATGGGAAAAAAAGCACAATCTACCTATCAAAAAAACAACACAGGAGTCCCTCAGGGTTCCATTCTAGGACCACTACTCTTTAATATTTTTATCAACGACCTTCACAAAGTCTCTCAACTAGGAAACTTGATTCAATACGCTGATGATTCGACAATTATATCTTCTGCCAACAACTTCCCTGGCCTTCGTAAAATAACCCAAAAAGCATTCAGTTCTATAGAAACCTGGTTAAATAATTCTCAACTATTACTAAACGTCAAAAAAACAAAACTACTCTTATTCAGTTCCAAACCACCAAACTTAGACTTCAAGATTTTTTCTAAAGATGGAACTGAAATAGAAATAACTAAAATTGCCAAACTATTAGGTATGACAATAGATGACAAACTGACCTTTGAGCAACATATACATAACATAATAAAAAAGTACACTTCAAACTAGGCAAACTATATAGGCACAAATTATAACTCAACAAGCAAACCAAAGCTAAACTAGCAAATACCCTTCTCCTCCCTTCCCTTCTATATGGAAGTGCCACCTTTACAAACCTACTTTCATCCCTTAGGAATAAACTGCAATCCTGCTATTACAAAATAGCTAAATTTGCCTCAGTAAAACCGAGCCAAACACACCACTGTGAAGCAATTGCAGAACTCAACTGCCTAGAATTCTCGAGCCATCTTTCATATACTCAACTAACACTAGCACATAAACTAATTTACAGACCCCACCTCTGCCCAGCACACCACTCAGTCGTACAAACCTACACTCCTACTCAGTCACTTAGATCCTCCCAGAAACAACTAATAAAAGTTATAAAACCAAACAAAAGAGCTGGACAAAGTCTATACTCTTGTAATATAGCCAAACCTTGGAACACATTACCCTCCCACATAACCCTAATGGAATCTTCAAAACTCTTTAAATCATCACTCAAACTACATTATCAAAATAATTTATCCTGTCTCTGCACAACAATCAAACCCCCATAGCCTCCCTACCTCATCTTAAACGATCCCAAGTGATAATAACAACTTAATGCATTAAATATTGATACCCTCTCCTGCCTTTTCTTCTCCCTTTTCCCTACCTCTAACTAAAATACCCTAGGTGACACTCAATTACCTCTATATATTTCTACCCCTTTACTGATTGACTTTCCCTTTCTTGCACCCAATCCCTCTAAGAATTTTTTACCTGACTATGGAACTATAAATATATTCATCTAAACGTACCATATTAAATTTACTACCACTATGGTATATAAGGTACAAATGTTTTTTTTTTTTTTTAATTCTAAATGTCTTTAGTATGTTCACTTTAAATGTGATATATTGAATGTACTACCACTATGGTATATAATGTGCAAACACTTTTGTAATTTCGTAAACGTCAAAATGTTTTTATACTAAATGTTTTATACTGAATGTATTACCTGGGGCTTTTCTCCCCGGGCCTCCACTGAAAATGGATCTATGGCACAGTGGACTTTCCCGGTCAACAAATGTCAATAAATAAATAAATAAATAAATATTGTTCACTATAAAATAACGGTGTATAATTTTGCTGCCCAAAGTGGCTCATCACCCCATTTTTATATTTTTCTTAATTGTTCCACCATGTTGTTTAACATCATTTGCCTTCACTCATTTCCATAACATAATTCATTTGCATATCAGTTATATGGTCATTTACATAGGATACTAACCATTCTATTTTCCTGGGCAGCACAATCACACTATCTGCTATCTTGAATCAGCCCCACCCCACACATTGTTGCTCATCATAATGTTTTGTGTAAGGCAGTGCACTAATTTTATCTGAATCACAAGGAGTATTTCTTTTATCTTGAAAGTGGCACTTTCCTGCATTTAAAACAATATTACAGGGAAAAATTAAGTCGTTAAAAGTTACTAGCACTCATAGGTTCATAGGTAAGTACTACACTAGCTGTCCTTGATTGCCACTTTAATTTCTCTTTTTGTGCTTGAAATAACTTATCCAATTTAGCTATAGATTGGCCTTACCCATCCCATGGTCATATCCCTAATGAGAATAACTGGGGTCATACCATAGATAATTTGAGGGGACACATGCATGGGATAAAGCATGTAGGAGCTGCTTCTGTCCATTAATGATACAAGGGCCAGTCCTGGAGTAACTTTTCTGTTTCCCAAACATAGATCTAAGTTCATAAATTCCACAAGCAGATGTTCTGTTATGTTTAGACCTGAAAGCACAGCCTAAGTGCCTTTTTAACTGAATATCCAGTTTTGTTGTTCTGAAGATCTCATTGAAAATTGTAGTTATTTCAGAAATATTACACTGTACAGACGTTCTTCCCCCAATAAGTATTTATTGCCACTAAAAATGCTAAACTGACAAACTGCATTAACGACTGTTTGCAGTAGGTATGAATATGCGCCATCTACTCAGGTGCAGTCATATCCACAATTTTCTTTGTTGAGATTTCATTGCAACAGCAGTAATTATATTTAATCAGAAAGGCAATATTTCTGCTACTGCATAGAGAGTAAGGCCTTATCTCCATTTACTGACAAAGGCAGTGAGCTTCCATATTAATCAAGACTGATATGCAGTGAAGTCATTGTGGGTACTGTTATTTTTTTATTGTGCTTTGTACCCAAGTGTCTTATTCTACTTGCCTGAATATGCTATTTTTACATTAGGGAAAACTGCATCTGGCTTCCCGTACACATCTGGCAAATCTTGCCTTCTAAAGAACTTTTCATGTCACAGTCTGACATTATACATGGGTTCCAATTAACTGCTATGGCCACTGCTGAACAGGATGAGTTTAAATAACATACAGAATGTATGGCACAGTGTTCTCATGACATCAGAAGTAGGATTATTATGTATTTGACCATTTAAATTAAGCTTAAGTGTAACAAGCAGTAACTATGATGCGATACTTTCATGGAGCTAAAGCAGTGGGGTCAGGGTCTGCGCTGGGTTGAATCAAAAGTGTTGATGGAAGAATAACAGAGTTAGATGAATTTCAGAGCAGATACCCATTATTTCTGCATGAAAGATCTGTAATAAAATCTCAGACAAGGACAGAAGTATGACCTTTTGTACACAGACACCATATGCATTCCTTCACAGCACTTCACTATCTCTGTATGACATTTCCTGCTATACATGGTTTCCATCAGGGATATTATGCTCACCCTCTGATCACTATGCAGATTACAATAATGAGTGATGAGTGGATGGGAGATCGTAGGTTTACCCCGGCTATCACTTCTGTGTCACTGTTAGACAGAGGCACAGTATACTAACCTCAAAAAAAGGCATAGCAAAATTAATTTAAAATGGGTGGCGAAAGCCAAACACACTCTGGCTAGGCTTATAAATGCCCTAGGGCAGATAGCCTAGTATGAACCTATGAACCTATGAACAATAGTAGCCTACAATACTTCTTCACTAAGTTTTTATCGTATCAAAAGTACAAATTATATACATTTAATCAGACAATATATTTGTTTTGTTAATTTGCAAAATGCCATAAGTAAAATACAATTGTTTTGGGGACGTAAAATGTTGTTGACAAATTTAGCATTGTGTCTAGCTAAAATCCCAATGGTAGAAAAGCAGACTTGGCCCTTTTTTTTGTAAATGAACACACTGTTGTTGCTGCTTGAACCTTTCATAATAAAATCTAAAATGGAGTCCGAGATATGGCCTTTTCAAAGTATCATACAAATGCATTGGTATAAAGTCATTCAGTGGCATAGACTGACTCTGACATTATACTGAATTTCTTTTGAGGTTGTGTTGAACTTTGGCTCACCATTTAGGGGCACAGGAAAATAATTTTCTTGGGTGGCGAAAGCCAGGGTACCTTTTTGGCTAGGCTTATATAAGCCCTAGGGCTAATAGCCTAGTACCTACCTATGAACCTATGAACCTAATAATGGCCTGCAATGCATATTTTATGAGCCATCAATACATCAGATGTCACAATTCTGAATAATTTACTTGGAAGATATTTATTTATTAATTTATTTATTTGACATTTGTTAACCGGGTTGGTCCATCTGAGCCTAAATGGCCCATTTTTAGTGGAGACCTGAAGAGAAAAGCTCCAGTACACAGACATAACAGAAATAAAAAAAAAAAGAACGTTAAAGTAACAATGCAAAAAGAACAATAATGGTGAGGATCCTTTTACTAATACAAAAAGGCTGGTGGACCCTGGTGAACTGACCCTGTATAGGGAACAGTGTGACAGTTTAAACAAGTTACTTAAAAAATATAAAAGTGTGGACATTGAAAATAAATATTTTTACAAATGTATTGAATTGGGAATTGTGCCTAAAGGACTTAGGTTCTTCAAATGTCCTAATGGTGTTTCAGACAAAGATCCCTTTTTTATTATATTGAAAGAGTTCTTTAATAAAGCTGGTATCAGCTGTCTGGGTTTATTGGTTGAACGTAATAATAATAACCTAACAGAGCTGAAAGAAGAAATTTTAAAGGTAGAACAAGCCATAGAGTCTAAATTTCAATTTGAATTCTGTGAAAGAACTGAGTATGCTTTGCTGTTAGAGCACATTGAACAACATGAGAAACTCCTCATACAAAGGGAAAATAATAAATTAGATTGAGACTTAGTGGCATATGAAACGGATACTGCATATTCCGTTTTTGTTAATAATAAGAACAAGAATCCTTCATTTGTTAGTAGAAATTAGTGTGTTCCTGGGCCAGTCCACCTTAAACAACGTGGACTGAAGAGTTCCGCTACATTTGCGGAAGTCACTAAGAGCTGAACAACAGGTTTTTTCAAAGGGAACCAGGAGAAGTTTGGTGATATTTTTAATGTGAACACAACACCTGAGCCAATGGCGCAGCAAAATGAAGCTAATATACAAGTATCAGGGAATGAAACTATAAAAGAGCTTGGTGCAAAACCAAAAACTTTTTTAGTGTATGAGAAAGAGCAGAGACCAATAAAAACGAGGCCTATGGCGACTCCGAAGAAAGGACGGATGCCATCCAACTCTTCAACCGCCAACGAATAAGGTACAATGAACTGACTGACAAAAGACATTTTAAATCTGTCTAGCTTTGAGTTAAATGTACATCATTTAGAGGTATTAAGGCTGGGTGTAAATTTTGTGCCTTCTAAGAAGGCAGATATCACCAGTACCATCTTAGACTTGAAAACATATATTAAAAAACTAAATTTAAATTATATATTGAAGGAAGTAAAATGTACTGAAAGTGTATTTGTCAAACCCTCTATCTATAATCCTTTATTGAACCACACTTTAAAGGTGTTTGAAACAGCATGTGAAAATGAATTAAGGGAATTGTTATGTAATAACACTAGTAGAAAGTCTAGACATTTTAATAACTTGAGTAGAGACTTAAGGTTAGCCATGAAAGATTTGTGTGACAATAAATGTATTTGTGTAATGAACAGTGATAACGGGGGTATGCTAGTAATCATGGATCAAAGCCAATATGTCACGAAAATAGAAAACATGTTATCTAATGAATATGAATATAAAAGAGTAGAGAGTACTGAAATTTATAAATGTTACAAATACATCTCTTGTTTTTTATATGACAGTTTGATGTGTGGGGATTTAAATAAAGTAACATACAATCTTTGTAGTACTGAGAACCCAAAAATAGGTGTTCTATTCAGAATCCCGAAGTCCCACAAGAGTGTGTTGGACCCTCCTTTCAGACCCATAATATCGGCCCCTAATTAGATAACTGAGGGAATATCTATCATGGTAGATACCTTTTTACAGCCATTAGTCTTAAATATGGAGTCCTTTTTAAAGGATTCTTGGAATTTTTTGGAAAGCATTAGAGAGTTCTGTGAGACAGTGGCATTTGACTCTAGTAGGCATATCATGTTCACGCTGGATGTTGTTTCATTGTATACCTCACGATACAGGTATCGAATATGCTAGAGCTTATTTAAGCCAATATACGAGGAAGGGTAGTACTTGTATTAATTTTTATTGTAACCTGTTAGAAATTATTTTAAATAATGATTACTTTCTGTTTAACAACAAGTATTATAAACAGGTTCAAGGTATAGCCATGGGTTCCCCCATAGTCCCCTCATTTGCAAATATCATGGGATGGTGGGAACACCATATTCTAATGACTTTTAGGGAGACTTAAGTCCTATACTACAAGAGGTTCATCGATGATTTGGTCTTCATCATAGAAGGAGGGTTTGTTTAATCTTTTGTCCAACAGTTGAATTCATGTTCATCATTTTTGGAATTTACATTTGGAGACATTGGTACATCTATAAATTATCTGGACATAAATTTAAAATGGGACAATATTAATAGTAACTTTGTTAGTAACATTCACAGAAAAAGAATGTTTATGAACAGTTATTTACATTATTCTAGCCAGCACCTCAAATTCATAAAAAATAATATCCCGAAGGGGCAATTCATCAGAACCAGGAGAATGACCAGTGAGGATCATTCTCTGGCAGAAGAATTTACATATATCAAAAAACTTTTTATGGACGGAGGTTATGATGAAGACTTATTGAATGAACAAATAAAATATGTATGGGACAGGAGAGAGGTTTGGTATCCACCTATTTTGAAAAAAAGCCCTTAAGTTAGCTCCAAAAGCAAATAATAGAGTACAGTCTGATGAAAGACATTTGTGTTTTGGCATGCCTATGACTATAGATGGGGGCACCATCCATAATGTTATCGAAAGAAATTGGAAAATAGTGGAGGGGAACCCTGGGCTTTTGAAAACTGTGGGCCCGAGGCCTAGATTTGTGTATAGGAATGATTATAACTTAAAGACTTTATTAGAGAAGGGTAGGGACCTTAATATTATTGATACAACATCCACCAATAGATCATATGGGATGCACAAATGCTATGGGTGCAGTATGTGCAAGTACATTTTAGAAGGACCATATGTAGAACTGCCACACATTTCGTATACTATTCCAGTTACTGGATTTTTTTTCATGTAAAAGTCAAGGAGTGGTTTATACAGCAGTTTGCAGCAAATGTCAAAAATTGTATATAGTCATGACCACCAGAAGTCTATATATTAGGATCAGAGAACATATGAATAGTATAAAGAGAAAGGTTAGTAGGAACGCTCTTTACAGACAAAGTACGGAATGTATTGTTTTTAAAAAAATTTATTTTCAGTCTTGGAGCAGGGCAAATTGAGTCTCAGAGGGGGTAATTTTAAAAATTACTTGGAACAAAGGGAGACCAAATGGCAAATAAATCTAAGGGCAGATAAAACCCCATGATTGAATGATGTGATTAATAATAAATGTTTTTTTAAAGAACCATAGGGTCTATGTTAAAAAATAAGTGTATGTAAGTAATACATGTTTTATTTTCATCTGTACATATTTGATTGGTTAATTGAGTATATTGAATTATGTAATTGTGTTTAATTAATGCTTAGAGTATTTAAAGAGGGTTTTATGTATGTTTTTTTACATTCCTGATGATGTCTTGCTAACGAAAGCGTTGATTAAAGAAGGTTTACGCTAAATATTCTTTTGTGTTTTCAGTGTGGCAGTGGTCTTTTTTTGTTTTTATCAGTTTCAGTTTGACAGTGCATTTTTTTGTCAAAAATAACAAAAAGCATAATACAATAAAAATAAATACTAAATACAATAAGAGAAAACATGCATGGTATATGAAGCATAATATACTGTTAAAAATTTCAAACCTAGCTATTTTTTTTTTGTATAAATGGGGGTAGGAAACAGATGAATGTAGCTTTATTATAGATGTATGAGAACAAGAAGACAGAAAAAGAGAGAGGTTTAGTTAAGTAAGGAGCAGGTGGTTGAGGAAGTATATATGTATTTACATGGGTAGTAGCAGTATATAGAATAATGGAGTTGGAAGTGTAGTGTGCAGAGTACTGTTGGTAAAAGTGGATGTGGAAGAGATTAGGTAGGGGCATGACAGTGACAGGTCCTAGAGTCAATTAGAAATTGTTTTAGCTCTTTTTTGAAGTGCTGAGGGTGGGGGGTCATTCTTATGAACTGAGGGGAGTTTATTCCAGGCCTTGGCTACGCTATGTTTATACAGAAGTTTTCCTATGTTTTTACTAGATGGCAAGGAGTTGATGATTAGATGTATGAAGAGAATGATTGGGAATGTAATAAGTGACGAGGGAGGATAGGGAGGGGCAGGATGTAGGTTTGTATAGAGTGGAGTGTAGGATTAGAAGTGAGTCAGTTGGAGTTATTGGGGAAGTTCTGGCCATTGGAGTATGTTGAGAGCAAGACAGTGGTGTGAATTATTATGGTAAGTTAGTGGTTAAATGGGTAATTTTATGATATGTCTGTTCTAATGGAGATAAGAGTGTAGACTGGATATTAGCAAGGATTGGAGCTGCATATACAAGGGTGGAAAGGAGGAGTGCTTGTGCAAGGGAGAGTTTAGTGTCAGAGGTAAGGAATCTCCTGTTTCTGTATAATAGTCCCAGTTTTTGGTGGCTTTTCTAATGCTTTGTTGGATGTGCAAGTTGAATTTTAGTTTGTCTTCAATAATGGTACCTAAATGTTTGGTGTGGGGCTCTACTTTAATGGAGATCATATCGAGGGAAGTAACGAAAAAGGTAGATTTATGGTGAGCTAGTGATTGAGGCAGATATAGTAAAAGTTTAGTTTTTTGAATTTAAGATGAGCTGATTGTCAGAGAGCCATTTTTCAATGAAGAGGAAAGAAGTTTGGGTATGTGTGTGGAGGTCAGTGATGGAGTTTGAGATGGTAAGGAGTGTTGAATCATCTGCATATTGAATAAGGGAGGATTTTCTGCTGGCAGTGTGGAGGTCATTTGTGAAGATGTTGAAAAGAAGAGAACCGAGAATGGAGCCTTGGGGAACACCAGTTTTGATGGGTAGGAAGGAGGAACAGGAAGTGAGCCATCTGACTGATTACTGCCTTTTGGCGAGGTAATTTGCAAACCAGTGAAGGAAGGGTTTAGAGAGGTTGAGATTGGATAGTTTAGACAGAAGTAGAGGGTGAGAAACAGTATCAAAGGTCTTAGAGAGGTCGAGGAAAAGGCAGGATACTAGATGGTTGTTGTCTCTAGTCTCGGCTACTGTGTGGGTAAAAGATAGCAGTGCAGTGGTAGTACTATTGTATGGCCTGAAGCCATGCTGTGTGGATGTTAGTAAGTCTTCCTGGAGAAGTAAATTCATGAGCTGAGTGTGGATGCATTTTTCAAGTAATTTTGATAAAGGGAAAAGTATAGCTATGGGCCTGTAATTAGAGCTACAGGGGTCAGTAGAATTTCCACCTTTGTGAAATGGGACAGTGTAAAAGGATTTCCAAATGTCTGGGACTGTGGCCTTTTGAATGGATCTGTTGATTAATAGAGTAATAGGGTAGGCTATGGATTCAGCAGCAAGTTTGAGGAAGGTGGGAGGAAGGTTGTCCGCAGAGGGGGAGGAAAGTTTAAGTTTGAGAAATAGTTATTTGATATAGGCAGTGAAGACTGGTTTGAGGGAGAAAGGGTTTTTGCTGTGTTGTTTAGAAGAGGTGAGAGGGTTGGTCAGGGTTACTATTGGAATGTATTAGTTTTTGTATAGTGTCTATGAAGTAGTTGTTAAGCAGGGTGACAGTTTCTAGTGGGGTATGTTTGGGAAGGGGGAGGGTGTGGAAGGGTTACCAGGATGAAGAATTATTTTTACTGTAGACCAACATTTTTGTGGATTAGTTTTTCCTGTTGAACTGGAGTGAGGCACAGACATTTTTCTTATCATTGTTGACTAGTGTTTTGGAAAGATTCCTGGGTTGTCTATAGTTTTGGAGCAGAGATGGTGTTTTGGTTTTGACTCAAGCTTTCCAAGCACTATCTCGTTTATGCGTGAGGGATTGAGTTTCTTTAGATAACCAGGCGGCAAAGTTAGCTTTAGCTCTGATCCTCCTAGGTGAGGCAAGGGAGTTGAGAAGTTTACAAATATCTGATTGAACTTTAGTACAGCTTCATTGAGAGGGAGCTGCCGGAGGACAGACCAGTTGATGTGTGATAGTAAGCAGTTAAATGTATCAGGATTAAAATTTGAAAGTTTATGAATGTCTCTGTATGTGTGTGATTTAGGTGCTAGGAAAGTGTATCTTTGGATGTGGATAGGAAGATGGTCACTCAAGGTATCAGGTAAGGTATGGGAGTAATGGTAGAGAGTGGGGGTGTTAGTGAGAATCCAGTCAAGGATTGGGTAAGGGCGGTGAAGTTTTTTGGATGTGAGTCGGTGATGTGATTAGTTAGTGGAAACCATGTAAGTTAGTGCGGAGTTGTGAGGAGTCAGTTATAAGTTTGGACCAATCGATATTTACATCTCCAAGGATGACAGTTTTATACCCTGTATTGAGGGAGAACCAAGACAGAATATGCTCTAGAGTGGGGATGTTATTATCTGGTGAGATGTATATAGAGGCTAAGGCAATTTTTTGTGTGAATTTAGGTGGCAGTTCAGAATAAGTAATTCAGCCGGGTGGAAATTAGGTACAGGGATGGTAAGGAGTGAGAGGTTAAATTGATCAGAATAGAGGATAGCAATGCCTCCTCCTTTCTTTTGTATTCTGTCAGAGCAGAAGATGTTATAACCAGGTGGTAAAATTGCAGTATTAGGGACAGAAAGTTTTAGCCAGGTTTCAGACAGGATAAGAATATTTGGGGAGTTATGGGCAATTCAGGCATGTAATTCCAAGGTTTTGTTGATGATACTTTGATTATTCAGAGAGTAGATAGGGATGCTTTTTGGGCAGGAAGTGGTAGAACTGTGAGGGAGGGTAAATTGGGGGTTGGAGTGAGGGGGGGTAGAGTTATGTGACTGGCATGTGAAAATGTGGGATTGGGGCCGGGATTGGAGTGAATATCACTGGAGAAAATTAAGATAGGTGAGGGTATATTAAATAGTGCATGGAGAGGGTAGAAAGTGATGGACATTACTTTAGATTTAGAGTAGAGGGAGGAATATTGAAGTATGATAAATTTAAAGAGGCAAATATTAGAGAAGTTATAGAGAGATGATGAGATGCTTAAAGAGCGAGTGTTGTCTTTTTGAAGTTAGAATGGTTGAGGATCTTGGAGATAAGCTAAGGTAGGACAGTTGTATATGATAGGAGGTAGAGAATGTGAGAAGGATAAATAGTGAACGCGTTAGAAGGAAGTGGCTATTGAAGTGGAAGATTGTAAGGTGAGAGTGTACTGTTGTAATGGAAGGGGTGGGTTTGAGGATGTGGAGGAAATGAAGTGGTTGGTTGTGAGAAATTTCAGATGGGGAAGTGGTTATGGAGAAGAAGTGGGGAGTGATTGGTTTGCTAGGATAGAAGGGGTATGGAGGTTAGAATATAAATTTAAGGAAAGTGGGGGTGGGTGGGAATGGGGGTAGTATAGAGGAGCAGATTGAGCCAAGCGGAGCAAGGGTGAATGGAGCAGGTTGGCCCAGATGGAAAAAGGTGCCAGAAACAATCAGGTAAGTCGCAGTACAGTAAGTACAGAGATGATCAGTGGGGGACATCAATGGGAAAAGGGGAAGAAACCAGGCTATGAAGTGGAGTCAGGTCTTAATACAATACAGGCAAGCAGTGTAGGTAGGAAGGGAGAAAAAAGGAGGAGAGGAAGATAGGGAAGAACAATATGGATGGGGTTAAGTGTTTGGATTGTATGGGGGGATTTATATGGGTGAAAGGAAGGAATTCAGAATAGTGGAAAACTATTAAAGGATAGCACCCATGCAGGAGAATAAAGGTACATGCTGTAAGTAAAGGCTAGGAGATGAAGGAGACAGAGGTTGAAACACAGGGGTGGTGATGTGTGAGGTGCCAGCACAGAAACACTACTGGAAAGTCAGTATTTATTATTTACATACATCAAGACTTAGAAATATATACTTTATTAGTCTGCAAAATACTATAGGCAAAAAAACATTGTTTGGAATAACAACAGAATACAGTAGTGATATGGAATACTTGTGTACTGAGTTGTCATTTTATCAGAAGTAAAGTTAGTTTGTATTTTGATATTCTGATGAAGTTCTGAATTAACTGGATCAAAAGCACTTAATATTATTCGCTCTGGTGCAGTGTTTTTCTTTTATTCATTTCAGTGTTTTAGCATGCCACTTTGTTTTTTAAGTTTTATTAGTTTGTATTTTATTGTTATCAGTTTGCAACATACCATTTGAAAAATTCCATAGTTTTTGGAGGATTCAAATAAAGTATTCTGCTGCAACTAAAACACAAAATGCAAAATGTATGCACATATATAAATGCACACACATACATCTTTCTTTCTCTCTCTCTCTCTCTCTCTGTATATAGCAAAGTGGCTCACAGACAGGACCCAGGAAGTTAGAACTGTGGAGTCCACCTCTACAATGTCTACAATGAGGTCAGTCACAAGTGGAGTCCCTCAGGGATCGGTCCTTGGACCACTCCTTTTTGGCATTTACTTCTCTGAAGTCGAGACCAATGCCAATGGTCTCTGGCTGACTAAATTTGCAGATGATGGCAAGTTAGGAGCTGTCATTGAATCCTACACTGACACAAATGTTCTCCAGGAAGGGCTGACACAGACAAACAACAGGTGTCAGAGCCTTGGACTAAAACTGAATGCCAAGAAATGCAATGTAGTATCCTTTGGAAAGTCATCCATCCCTGGTAACTATCATATTGACAATACACCCATTAGAACTGACTCAGTAGTCAGGGACTTATGGACATGCATAGGCATAGATAGACAGTAATCTTTCCTTTGACCATCATATTATATCTACAGTAGTGAGGAAATTATTCTATGTTGTGCAACTTATAAACAAAGGTATAGCATGTAGGTTCAAGGAAGTCATTGTTTCACTAAATTCAGCATTCATCAGACATATCATTGAGTAAAATACCCCCTTCGGTATGTACCTAACCAGGCATATCCAACAAAACTGGAACTTCCACAAAGATTCCTCATTAAAAGAATACAGGTCGTAAGTAAAATGTCCTACGCAGACTGCCTCAAGGCCCTATCCTGTATTGTGACTTCTTCATGCAGTTGAGGGGAGATCTATACCTAGCAAACAAGGCATTGTCAGACCCCACTCTGATGGAATTCCTGCATATCCACAAAACAAACAGCACTAGACTTACCCATTCTAGAGACTTAAATCCTTGCCTGGGATATAAATAGGACCTGCTGGAGAGACAGGCATGTATCCCAGAGGCTACTCTGTATCGGGAACAGGCTCCCCATCCATGTGAAGCAGAGTTCCTCCCTAGCCCAATTCAAGTGTAACTTAGACAATTGGATGGAGAACAGGAAATTCATCCCTGGTTTGGAACATGTATCTCTAATGGACACAGGCAACATGTAAATGGGATGCATGGCTAGGTTTAAAAAGGCCCTTGTGTTTGTTAGCTTAGTAAACACCTATGAACCTTTGAACCTATACCCATGTTCCCTGATTGGCCATGGTTAGACGGTCTTTATTTGCAGGGCAAGTCTATGATCAGCATGACTGCTGTTGTCCATGAGGGACATAGGTGCCAGCAAGCAAAATCTGAGGATAATGCTACTCAATACTAACAGTCTAAACCTCAAAATGCATTGGGTCTATATTAGAACACCGAACATTCAAAATGTCAAGTGTTCTAATATCAAATCCTAGCAATCGGAAAAAAAAAACATCGAACATTTGGAACAGCGAATGTTCTACTAGGGAAAAAATTTGCTGTTCTAAAACACATACACACAACACAAGCACACCAAAAAAGCAGCAATTCATACACATACACCTAAACTCTAACACCTAACCCTACTTTAAATTATACAAACACCACTAACTATCCACTTACCTTAACCCAAACCCTAACCCTAAGTTTCGTCACTATCGCAGAGTCACCTCACCCGCGCCCTAACCCTAACTCACCTAACCCGCCCTAACCCACATGTCCACACAATCGCTCACTTACCTGACCCATGCCCTAACCCTAACTCACCTAACCCGCCCTAACCCACACGTCCACACAATCGCACACTTACCTGAACCCAACCCGTAACTTTCCACCAGAGGGCTGAAAATACCGAAGCAACAGAAACGGACAACCAAATTCTTTCCCTAGGAAAGAATTCGGTTTCCTGTTACTTCGATATTTTCAGCATTCGCTGAAAACGGTTCAATATTAGAACACCCGACATTTCAAATGTTCGGTGTTCTAATATAGACCCAATGCATTCACTCAAGGCACTCCTTAAAATGGAGAACATCAACATTTGTGCAATGACAGAGACTTGGTTCAGGGCTCCAGAGAGCACCCCTGCATTACCAGGCTATAATTCATACCACACCTTTCGGACACCTAAACTGAACTGAAACGACAGAGGAGTGTCCATATTCATTAAGGATATCCACACCTCCAGGCTAGTTGCTCAGCATAATGCATCCGAGATTATCCAAGTGCAACTAACTCTGGACAAGACCACAATCCAAATTGTAACTTGCTACAGATCCCCCACCATGTCCCAGGATTCCCACTCCTCATTTCTTGATACACTGGAAAATATTAGGTTACAACTCAACACCCTAATAATGGGCGATTTCAACTACCACACTATTAACTGGGAAAACTACTCATGTACCAACTCTTTTGCTCAACATTTTCTGGAATTCATAAATTCCAACGCCTTGGATCAACTTATCCACACCTCCACCAGGGGTAGCAATATCCCAGACCTGGTCATTACCAACATGGGCTACCGGTGTTCCACAACAGAGGTCAATTTCTCATTGGTCAGATCCGACCACAAGTTAACCACCCTAGGCATCCACATCCCGCCCCCACCCCACCCCCCCCATTAAGGAAATCACTGTAAAAACTTTCTCCAAAGCCAACTTCACTCTTCTTAAGACAGAAGTGGTAAACCTCACGACATCTACGCAATGCAGATGGACAATAGAAGTATGCCTGCTGAATCCTACAAAAATGCACTTTATAAGCACTTACACGAGTGCATGGATCATGCTATCCCTAACAGAACCAAGATGCTATCCTTCAAAAAAGGGAAGCCAATCTGGTGGTTTCCTGCCATAAATAAACTCTACAACAGAAGAAAGAAACTGTTGCAAAAAAGAGTAAAATCCCATGACTGGAGGAACTCCTTGGTCAACCTCAGTAAGAAGCTGAGATCCCTCATAAAATCCTCCAAAGCTAGTTACAAAAACAAAATCATCACTGACTCTAAAGACAACCACAAAGCATTCTATAGCTATGTCAAGAATCTTAATGGCAGCACTCAGATCTGCTCGGAGTTACAGCACAATGGCACTAAATATACAGAACCAACTGATATTGCCAAAATCCTGGCAGATAGGTTCAGTGCTAACTTTACCCCCCTCTCACCCCTAAAGGGCCCATCTCTATACTGGAAGAATGCAAAGTTCCTGTAATCATGGCTGCACAGGTAAAAACCACACTCTTCAAAGCCAAGAACACAGCATCCATGGGACCTGACAATATCCCAGGCTGCATTCTACTCGAACTACAGAATGAACTGGCATCCCATCTAAGCACCATGTTCAATCATAGCCTCACCTCAGGCTTTGTGCCCACTGAATGGTGCACAGCAACGGTTATCCCACTCCACAAAGAGGGAGCCACCATGGACCCCAGGAACTACCGCCGCATTAGCCTAACAAGCCTGGTCTGCAAGGCCATGGAACGTATCATCATGGAATATATAAACAAAGACATTGGTAATCTCCAAACTCTGGACCCCACCCAGTTTGGGTTTGTAAAAGGCAGATCATGTCTCCTAAACCTGATAGACTTCTTTGAAGCAGTCACCAAAGTCATAGACGAGGGTAAGGTGGTTCACACAGCCTATCTAGATCTTGCCAAGGCTTTTGACGCCATCCCCCACTCTGGAATTATAGATAAACTCACTAAACTAGGTATAAAGCCCTACGTCACAAGATGGGTTGCCAACTGGCTCACTGACAGAACCCACACTGTGAAAGTAGCAGATTCCAAATCTGACTTCAGACCAGTGACAAATGGAGTACCACCGTCTTGGGTCCTCTCCTGTTTGGTATCTACTTTTCTGAAGTACAGGCTAACACAGAAGGTGTTTGGCTAATGAAGTTCACAGATGACCGCAAACTAAGAGTCATATATGAAATGCCTAACGATGTGGACATCCTACAAAAGGGCCTCACTGAGACAGATGCCTGGTGTCAAAGCCATGGCCTCAAGCTCAATGAAAAAGTGCATTGTCATCCCCTTTGGTAAAAACTCTGTACCCATGAGTTACCACATAGGTGGTAGTCTACTTTACATCGAAAGTGTGATAAGAGACCTTGGGACACAGGTGGACAGTAGTCTCTCCTTTGATAATCACATCACCACAGTAGTCAGGAAATCCTTCTACATGGCACACCTCATCACAAAAGGTTTCTTATCCAGGAAAAAAGAGGTCATTGTTCCCCTCTACTCATCACTCATTAGACCCATTACAGAGTACAAAGCCCCTTTTGGTATGTACCTCACAAGACATCTACAACAACTTGAAAGGCAGCAGAAGTACCTCACAAAGAGGATTACCAGCCTCAAACAGATGCCCTACATAGTCCGTCTCAAAAAACTCCAGCTTTACTCTGTCGCATATCGCCTACTCAGAGGCAATCTCTGCCTAACATACAAAGCTATGTCAAACCCAGAGCTGTTGGACATGCTCCACTTAAAGAAATCCCAATCCCTCTGAGCTACATGCTGTAGGGACCTAAACCTTGTCACCACAATAAACAGAACATGCTGTAGGGATAGATTCCTGTCCCAGAGACTTCCCATACTCTGGAACAAATTACCTATCTATATCAAACAAAGCTCCTCATTAGCACTCTTCAAGAAAAATCTTGATGATTGGATGGGAAATAGGAAATTCACCCCGGGGATCACCTCTGTGGCTCTGCTTGACAGAGAAACAGGAAAATAATTTTCTTGGTTGGCGAAAGCCAGGGTACCTTTTTGGCTAGGCTTATATAGGCCCTAGGGCCAATAGCCTAGTACCTACCTATGAACCTATGAACCTCCGGGGTGAATTTATGGTGTCTCATCCAATTGTCTAAGTTGTGCTTAAAGAAGGTCATTGTGGAGCTTTGCTTCACATGAATTAGGAGTTTATTCCAGAGGAGCAGCAATCTCTGGGAGACATATCTGTCTCTCCAGCATGTTCTGTTGATGTCACAGGCTAGGTCACAGGTTAGGTTGAGATCCCTGGAGCAAGTGACTCTTGTTCCATTTGATTTGTGGACATGCAGCGTTTCCATTCGGGCAGGGTCAGAGACTTCTCTGTAGGCCCAGCACAAGTTGCCTGTCAGCAGCCTGTAGGATACATAATACAGTGACAGGGCTTTCAGTCTTTCCATATAGGACATATTTTGGAGGCCCTGAATTTTCTTGGTGAGAAACCTCTGTGGTCTCTCCGGCTGCTGCAGGTGTCTGGTGAGGTACATGCAAAAGGGAGCTTTGCATATTAGTGGTCTGATGAGGGTCAAGTACAGAGGAGTTATAGCATCCTTAGTCTTGGATGTGATGCCCTTACTTATGAGAAGCGCAATGTATAAGGGTTTCCTTACCACTGTGGACACATGGTGATCAAAGTTTAGGTTGCTATCAACCCATGTTCCCAAATCTCACGCCAGTGAGTTTGAACTTATGGGGGTGCTGTCAGTATTATAATTTGCAGAGACTTCCTCTTTGCCAAGGGGGGTAATAATTCACTTTTTTTCATTTAGTTTTAGTCCATGGCTTTGGCACCAGTCATTTGTGTGTGTTAGCCCCTTTTGTAGTATGTTAACGTTGTTGAGGACTCAATGGTTTTGCCCGGTTTGCAATAATCAATGAACTTGGTAAACCACAAGTCAGCTACTTTTGCCTAGACTTCAGAGAAATAGATTTCAAACAGTAGAGGGCCCAGCACAGATCCTTGTGTTACACCACCGGTAACTGGTAGAGGTGGACTCCCCAACTTTGACAGTATGCATTCTGTCAGTGAGCCAGCTGGTTGCCCATCTAGGGATGTATGGGTTAATCCCCAGCTGAGAGAGTTTCTCAATGATACATTGACCAGGCTTGGGGCCACAGCTGCTCCCCATAGCTATTCCAGTAGTCTGCTTATAAAAATTGCTGTTGAACATAAAAAGTCCAATAACCTTCCTAGAACTTCTGTCTCTCCTGGTAATACATTCCTGTCCTTTTCATATGCCTCTTTTACAGCTTGAATACAGTAGCTGTGTAGAAGCACTGTACCTCTGTTATAGCTTGAATACAGTAGCTGTGTGGAATCACTTTTTTTCTACTACTGATTTGGGACTTAGGCTTTCCTTTTGGTGCTAAGAGTGAGAAAAGTTAGACAAACTCTAGACTCCCAGTTTGATTGATAGCCCACTCCCATACTGATTGCATCAGCCACTTACATCATCTATCCCCGTCTGAGGCCTCATGGCATTACCCCCTCTCTCAGGAGATTGGTTAACTGCCTTTCCACTTGATTCCTCCCAGTTTCTATCCCTTTATCTAGCCAGGCACTGCGCTATCTAGTCCTATTTTGCACTAACTTTGTCACCTAAAACATGAAGAGAGGAAGAATCTGAACAGAATAGCACTCAGTAACTCCTAGACTCAGGAAGAAGCTTGACATTGAAGACCCCAGACTGGAGGAACATAAAACAGTGCTTTGGGACCAAGAGCATTCCACCTCTCACTGCAGATACCCCACAGCAACCAGGTATAGATACTGTAGCCACTGAGCCTGCATTTAACAAAATTTCTGTAATCTAAAGTACAATGAAAACTGTTGTTCCAGGACACCATTCCAGACAGCTATATTCTTTACACCATAGGTACAATTTGCCTGTGCTCAAAGAAGATCTGAGATTCTTATGCTGTAGGGTTGTTGTCTCACAGCAAGATGTTCTCCGCCTTTCTGTGCGGATTCTGCATGCCCTACCTGCATTTGTGTGGGTTTCCTCCGAGTGCTCCGGTCTCCTCCCACATTACAAAGACATGAGTCTGGAGCATTTCTCCCTGGGCCTCCACTGAAAATTGGCTTTGTTCCAAGTCGGACTTTCCCGGTTAACAAATGTTAAATACATGAATAAAAATGATGTCTATTAAAAGTTGTTGTATACTCTGCAGTTCACCACTTGATGGATTTTTATTCCACGGGCACAGAAAGCTTACACAAAAAGTTGTGAGATCTCAAACTTTACTTATTTTTCCTCCTACTTGTGTACATCCATGAGCTCTGTAAAAATGTGCACTGTATGCTATTTCTCTGGATGCATGTTGTTGTTGTATCTTTCGGCTTTTCCCAGTTAGGGTTCGCCACAGCGGAACTCCAGTCCGCTAATGATTGGCAGTAGATTTTTACATACCGAGTTGCCAGCCCTGACGTACAACCTTCAACGAAGGTACACCCACTCACGCATGTCTCCACACAGAAGACGCTTTAGCTGAGAATTGAACAGGACAACGTCTTACTGTGACAACAATGCTACCGCAGCACCACCACTGCAGTCATTTCTCAAAAATGGGAATCACCTAGTAAAGCTTTAAGTGACTACCTCTCCTGCTTATAAAAATGGTCTGTCTTCATCAAGAGGAAGAAGAATGGGTACTGGTCCCATCAATCATATATATGAGCCTCTTATAAACAGGCACTAAAAACCTTTTTTATTATACAAGAGAATATTAGACTGTAATATTATATGTCTGGAGATAATGAGCTCCATAGAAGTGGGCAGAGCATCTCATATTACATGTGATAGACTGAAAAGATCTATAATAAAGCTTTCATACTTGGCTCCAAGGATTATGAGCCGCTCTGATGCAGACAAGGCCTCTCATATCACACGTGTTACAAAACAGACTAACAAAGTTTGGTGATAGCCTTGTAAAAGCAGCCATTTTCAATGACCAAGGTGTAAACCACTCTGTTAGATGGACCTGATGAAGCTCAGGCAAAAATGTTTTCTTAAATATAGTTATATAGTTGTAGTTTATAGTGTGTTGCCATGTTTTGTTTGTTAGAAGTTAAAAATAAAAATAAAACCTTTTAACTAAGAATGAGGTTCCACAAGCTGCTAAGCTGGTAAACCCTCACAGGTCTCTCAGGAATATTCAAATAAGTGATTAACCTGTAAGCTTTGGGATTGGCTCCTTGTTTTTCTATCTCCCAGATTTTCCTCCAATCAACTCATATGGACCCTCCCACAATTGTCTGTAACCACTTTAAATAACTGACCTTTTAAATGTAATATATTAGAACAAGAACAGTCGTCCATCTACCTACATAAATGAATATACTACTGGAAACTTCTGCAAGGTGTCTTTATTCCTCCCACAAGTAGGGTACCATAGAGAGAGTCTCCTAGATCTGCTAGCTAAAGTGATTTTATCTGAACTCATCCTTTACACTCTGTTTCTTATTTGTCCTGTTGCCCTCTTGGTCACAGGTGGGATACCAGACTTCACTCGAAACCTCTGGCTTATCTCTGCTCACTTGTATACACACCTGATGTATGATAATGAGGAAAGTGAAACAGTCAGAGTAATGTAGTTGAAGGTGTTTCTCTTAAACAGTACACTAGCCCTAGCCCTTCTATGCACACCTCTAATGTATGTGAGGAAGAGTTAAAAAAAAATAATGACCACATCTTTACCTTCTCTTAAACAGTACACTAGCCCTAGCCCTTCTGTGCACACCTCTAATGTATGTCAGGAAGAGTTAAAAAAAATAATGACCACATCTTTACCTTCTATACACACATGTGAGAATATCTGCTTTTAGACTGGGTATGGATCAGGGCAGAAGCCATTTCTAAAACTATCTCAGAATCCACTTATATAGCCTGGGGTGTGAGAGTCACCAGACCCTCAGAAGCTCTGGGAGTTTAGTTGTTCTGTGATGCATTTCATGTCTTATTTTTTTTTTTTTTTTTCAAAACAGGTTTATTGTTTTAACATATAAGAGAAATATCATAACAATTTTATACAAGTAATTAAAAATAGGTATTATTATAATATTCAACAAAACAAATAAAGTATTTACAAAGACATCCACTACAATCAGATCAATTAATTAAACTAAAATACCATGCTATTGAAATTAAAATTTTTTAACAAATTTTGTAAATTATCCCATACAATATAATAAGATGTTTTTCTATTTGTTCTTGTCCTAATTGTGTTTATTTCCATATGGCACACTATATTCATAACATTTTTAAATTCATTGAACGAAGGAGGTGTATCTGAAATCCAATTTCTAGTTATTATTTTCCTAGCCACTGCTAGAATAGACCATAACAAGGGAAGCTTAACCTTTTTAACACTTTGAGGTACAGGTGTATTGAATAATATAAGAGATTTAGAAATAATGAAATTGTCTGTAAAAAGAGCCTGCAAAAATTCATTAATTGACTTCCAGTATTCTTTCAATTTTATACAGTCATAAAACATATGAGCCCAGTCAGCATTAATTTCTACATTACATCTCTTACATAAATTATCTTTATTATTTATTTTATTCATCATCAAAGGTGTATAAAAAGATCTATGTAAAAATTTCCATGTATAAAGTCTCCAGACAATGGAAGACGTAGTTCTATAAGCAGATTCCAATATATATTGTTTATCTTGTTGATTTGGTGGGTCCCCATTAATAGAAGTGAAATAATTCCAGTATGAATCTACACTGTAAAAAGTTTCTTGTCTGATAATTTTATGTATGTATGAAAGTTTACCTTTATCAGAAACTTTATGTTGTAAATTTAATATCAAGTAATCAATCAGTGTTGGAATAGATTCTTTAACTGTTATAGACATTAGATCTATTTTATTAATGAGATGTTGTCTAAAGGTCTGAACCTCTAACCAGCAAGTTTCTCTTAGATCAAATTCTTGTTTTAAGAAATCTAGATTTTAACTTTATTATCAGATATCAACTGATACCAGTACTTTAGATCATTATCTATAGCTAAATGAGTTCCTTCAGAAGTAGATGACAAAAGCATACCCTGAGTATACATTATAGGAATACAATAAAATTCCATTCCCTATACTTAGGGTGCATGAATATAAAGTTACGATAACTAATAATAATATTTAATGGGTAACAAACCATATGTTTAGGTGTAATAGGTGAAGTACAAAATTCCTTTAGTAACCATAACATGGAGTTATTTACAATCATATTTTTATGTGTTAAGGAGATTTTCATGAAGTGCATACTAATTAGCTCCCAATAATCTTTCCATTTTGTGACATATGACTGATCTATTAATAAAGTAATAACTTTTACAATAGAAGAGATAGTATATAAATTAAAGTCTGGAAAAGAAATACCCCATTGAGACCAGCTATTAGTATGTTTCTTTAATGCAATGCTAGGTCTATTAGGTGCCCATAGGAAATTTAACATTAGTGTATTCAGTTTCTTGATAATTATTTTTGTAGGTGGAAGTATTATTGATTGTATTAAGTATAAAATCTTGGGGAATATTATCATTTTAATAATTGTAAATCTCTCCTCCATAGTAAAAAAACATATTATTCCAGGTATTAAAAAGATTTTGTATATTAAGAAAACAGGTATTATAATTATTATATATAATAGATTTAATATCTTTAGATAGAATTATACCTAAATAAGTTATCTGACCTGAATTGGGTACATATTTAGTAAAATCACTAATGAGAATATTTTTTCGTATATATATATAGGTAGTATTTTATTTTTTTCTTCATTGAATATTAAACCAGAAATACTTTTAAAATTCATCATGTTATCAAATAGAGACTGCATAGAAGAATTAGATCCTGCTGATGTAATTAGAACATCATCTGCAAAAAGTTGAATTTTGGATGTTGTATTTTCATCTATTTCAAAACCCTCTATGTCAGTACTGTTTCTGATCAAATTAGCCCAAGGCTCCATTACTAAAGTGAATAATAGTGGAGAAAGTGGACATCCTTGTTTTGTACCTTTAAGAATGGGTATTTTTGTGAAACATATGTTCCTACCTTAATATAAGCCAATGTTCCTTTGTATAAATGCTCAATTAGATTTACAAATGCATCTGAGAAGTTTGTGCACTTCATTAAGGTAAACAGATAGTCCCAACTTACTGAATCAAATGCTGAACTTATATCAAGACTAATAAGTGTTAAATCTTTCTTTTTCCTATTTGCAAAATCTATTAATGTTAAAGTTCTTCTTATATTATCAAATGTATTTCTATTTACAATGAAGCCTGTCTGATCTATATCTATAATGCCAGGAATGATTGTCTTCAATCTATCAGCAAAGATACTCATAAACATTTTATAATCAACATTAAGTAATGAGATGGGCCGATATGAAGAACATCTAGTTGGACCTTTATTAGGTTTTAAAATTGGCGAAATAAATGTATATTGCCAAGATGGGGGGGTTATTAACTCAGTTTGAGCCAAAATAAAAACCTTATGTATTAATGAATATGTACTTTTAGAAAGGATTTTATATATCTCTGGTATAATACCATCATTACCCAGTGCTTTGTTTGATTTAAGCTTATTTATTTGTGTAATAACCTCTGTATATGAAATACTTTTGTCCAATAGTTTAATCTGTTGTTTATTAAGCTTTTTATTCATGTTTGTGGTTATAAACTCCTTTATTTTATCTTTAGGTTCCATGTTAATGTTATTATGGTTAATTTTGTGAAAGTGATTTCTAAATTCATCTAGTATTTCTGGTATACTAGAAACATTCTTCTTTTTCCTTAGAGAAAATATTTCTTTGATATGGTTTTGTTTATTCAACCTTTTTGTTTTATTTTTAAGTCTATGTAAGTATTTAGGGCTTATTGAATAAGACAAAACTTGTATTTCTCTAAAGTTATTTTAACTTTATGAGTTAAAATTTCTTTGTATTTCTCATTTAGTTTGTTTATTTCTTCAATAACTTTCTTGTCCATAATATTTTCTTTATTATTATGTTTATAAGAGTCTAATTTACTTTGAATATCTAACAATTCCTTATCCCAAGATTTCCTTTTATTATTATACCATCTGATACTTTGTCCATATAGATATGATTTTAAGGCATCCCAAACATAAACAATGGAGACTTCAGGAGTATTATTTATGTCTAAAAATGTTTTACTTCTGAAAGTATATATTCTTTATAGTCTTTTAGTTGAGTTAAGTATGCTGGTATCCTT